>NC_056732.1:55286487-55326487 GCF_019279795.1 Protopterus annectens
GGAAGATATGAAGGTCTCTCCAAACACCATTATATTGGGCGACTTCAACTACCCAAACATAGACTGGGAGCATTACTCTAGCTCCAACACCCTAGCTCAAAGGTTCCTAGAATTTATAAACTCAAACATTATGGAACAACTTGTTACCACTCCCACAAGAGGGGAAAACATACTAGACCTGATCATCACCAACATGGGGACTCTATGCTCCAGACCAGAAGTGTATCCCTCACTGGTAAGGTCAGACCATAAACTAATCTCACTGGATATTCACATTCCGACCCCACCCCCTGCCCAGAAAACCACAGTGAAAAACTTCTCTAAAGCAAATTTCACACTCCTCAAAACCGAGGTGGAATCCTTCAAAGCCCCCGGGCCTGTGGAAAATACGGCCTAGACCGCAGAATCCTTTATAAATGCATTCTATGAACACTTTCAGGAATGCATGGATCATGCAATCCCAAATAAAACCAAGACCCAATCCTCCAAAGGCAGACATCCTGTCTGGTGGACCCCAGCCATAAACAAACTATACAGTAGAAGGAGGAAACTACTACATGATAAAGCAAAATCCCAAAAAGGGAAGGCATCTCTGATCAGTGTTAGCAAAAAACTACAGGCACTCATAAAATCGTCTAAGGCCAGCTTCGAGAGAAAAATTGCACAGGACACTAAGGATAATCACAAGGCTTTCTTTAGTTATGTTAGGAACCTGGGTGGGAATTCCCAGATATACTCAGAATTGGTCCAAAATGACAAAAAATACACCGAACCCACAGACATTGCCAACATCCTAGCTGACAGGTTCAGTGCAAACTTCCCCCCCCCCTCCCCACCAAAAGGGCAAATATCTATCCCAGCAGAGTGCTGCCCCCCTGACATCTCAGATGCTCAGGTAAGAGCCGCCCTCTCCAAAGCAAAAAACACAACATCAATGGGACCAGACGGTGTCCCGGGCTGCGTCCTACATGAACTCCAAGAAGAGCTAAACCCAAACATAAAACTACTGTTTAATCTCAGCCTTACCACAGGATATGTACCCAAAGAGTGGCGTACAGCAACAGTGGTCCCTCTCCACAAAGGTGGTGCCTCAACGGATCCTGGAAACTATCACCCCATAAGCCTGACTAGCTTGGTCTGCAAAGCTATGGAAAGGATCATCATGGACCTCATAAAAAAAGATATTGGGGACCTACAGACACTGGATCCTACTCAGTTCGGCTTTGTTAAGGGCAGATCCTGCCTCTTAAACCTGGTCGATTTCTTTGAAACAGTTACCAAGGCCATTGACGAGGGGAAGGTGGTCCACACAGCCTACCTGGACCTCGCAAAAGCCTTCGATACAATACCCCACTCGGGCATTATAGATAAGCTCACCAGCTTAAATATAAACCCCTATGTCACTAGATGGGTTGCAAACTGGCTCAAGGATGGAACCCACATGGTTAGAATTGCTGGAGCCATGTCAGACTCCAAACCAGTTACAAGTGGCATCCCACAAGGCTCAGTCCTGGGACCTCTCCTGTTCGGTATATATTTCTCGGAGGTACAGGCCAACACGGAAGGACTGTGGCTGACCAAGTTCGCAGATGACTGCAAACTGGGCACTATAATCGACTCTCCAGCCAACACAAGCATCCTCCAAAAGGGCCTCATAGAAACAGACAACTGGTGCCAGAGCCATGGCCTCAAGCTAAACGCCAAGAAGTGTATAGTCATCCCCTTTGGCAAAAACAAAGTGCCCACAAATTACCACATAGGTGGTAATCCATTAAGTACGGAAGAAGTAATTAGGGACCTGGGGACCCAAGTTGATAGCAATCTCTCATTTGACAACCACGTGGCCAAAGTGGTTAGAAAAACATTTTATATAGCCCACCTAATCATGAAGGGATTCACATCTAGATCAGTGGAGGTCATCGTGCCTCTTTACTCATCCCCCATCAGGCCTATAATTGAGTACAATGCCCCTTTTGGGATGTACCTTACCAGACACCTGCAGCAACTGGAAAGACCCCAAAAGTACCTCACCAAGAGGATCACAGGGCTCAAACAATTGCCATATACTGCCCGGTTAAAGAAACTCCAGCTCTACTCAGTGGCATACCGCCTGCTCAGAGGCGATCTGTGCCTAACGTATAAAGCCATGTCCAACCCAGAATTAATGGACATGCTGCACCTCAGAAAATCCAAATCCCATCGAGCTACGCGCTTGAGAGACTTGAACCTCAGCACTAAAATAAATAGGACATGCTGGAGGGACAGATTCATAACTCAGACGCTCTCTTCACTCTGGAATAAAATCCCAGTCCAGGTTAGGCAGAGTCCCTCATTGACTCTCTTCAAGAGGAATCTTGATGAGTGGATGGGAGATAGTAGGTTTACCCCGGGTATCACTTCTGTGTCACTGTTAGACAGAGGCACAGTATACTAACCTCGAAAAAGGGCATAGCAAAATTAATTTAAAATGGGTGGCGAAAGCCAAACACACTCTGGCTAGGCTTATAAATGCCCTAGGGCAGATAGCCTAGTATGAGCCTAAGTATGATCCTCCTTGAGTGCCTCATGGTTGGATCATTAATAAAACATTGTCTGTGCACAGATGAGTCCCCCTGTTCAGCCTACTGCTGTTTCTCAGTTATTTATTAGACTGATGTCCTCCCATCTGCAGTTGCCACATACCCTGAATCCTCTGACCAGGCATTGTGCTACAAGAGGAAGGGCTTGTTTGAAGATGTTATTATAATACCTGAGAGTGGACGCCATTTGTGTATGGCAGCAGCTGACTGCACACTGTATTTCCCAATTTAGATTCAGATTTAAAGAACATGGCTATCTGTTGTAGTTTTTAAATTCAGTCCAAGCTTTGAAGCCCTTTATTATCTAAGTCCCAATTACTTGCCATGTCACTTATTTGGGTATATAATATGTACATTGCAGGAGAAACTATTGAGACATGCTTTTTACAATTAATAGAGCTTAATTTAACACCAAATTTAGATTAATATGTACCATTTCAGTACTAGCAGAAGTTATAGTTTGGGGCAGAAAGGAATCATGTTTGTTTGGTATGCTCAGTTTTTGATATGGTCATCTAATTTCCTTTTACTTTGTTTTCTAAGTTTTATATCTTTTTGAAACTGTTCAGAATAACAAAGTGTGCTTCCTTCTTCCCATGGTGTTGCAGCACTATCTTCACAAGTGTGAACAGTGTAATTCCACAGATTGCTCTAGGAGAATGTGTATAGACAGCATAAAGATGTGTGCTTGTATGCTTGCTTGAGTGGAGGGTGGGCACCTTAATGTGGGGTAACGTAGGTGCTCCTCTTGTCTGGCTGAACTAGCCCTATATGCCTCTGTACATACAAGTCCAGGTAAGGTAAATCCATCCTTAGGTTAATTAAATCTAGATGCCAGTTCATTGTTACAAGTGAACCAAGATATGGTCTGAGTCATCCACTTGTGTGTTTCAGAGCCAGTGACAAAAGGCAAGTTCTCCTAAAAAGAGAGTTGGAGCTGTCAGGATGATAAGCACTGAATACTCAAACATTCGATTTTTGGCAGACATTAAGCTATATAAAAAAAAAAAAACATTAATACCCCCAAGGTTCAGAATGCAGCGATATCCAACAGGGGGAGTCACACTAATGCTCAGGCATGAAGACCTGTGAGTTGAGAGTGGAAGAGGGGGTGTTTAAAAAGGATACATGGGAATCCTCCTTCATACAGAAAGCAGTGCACACATGAAAAACCCTTCGAGAAGACATGCCGGGGTATGCACAGTTTAGATCAGAAGTACAATGCTATATGTGAGAAAAAGGTACTACATAGTTTCAGCACTACACTAGAAATGTAATACTGTAACAATGTAGTGGTGGACAGCAACTATAGTAAGATCTCGGTTTCAGACAACTGTGGACTCGTTCAGTGGGAATGAGGTATTTGCCCCAGGTGGCATTCCATTTTACCCTTATTATCATGCTGACATTGCATATTTTATGTGACTCAGAATCCAGGTAATTCTTATCTCATTTCGGAAAACATAGCTCCTTTACAATCGCCCTTGGTCTGTGCACTACCCCCCCCAACACACACACACACACACACACACACACACACACACACACACACAAAACACATACACAAAATGCCTTCACTGTTTAATATGCTTGTCACTGAGAGATGCATCCTTGCACTGTTCAGGTTGCCAGCCTGTGGTCTCCCTAGTCCATTTTCATCTTGTTAGTAGCATGAACTCCAGAACTAGATATTTAAATCTTACCAGTTTGGTATACAAAGCTAGTTCCATACTTTTAAGTTCCTTTTGCTTACTTTGTCCATCTATCTGGCCACCTGTAGGCTACCTGGCAGAGCTGGCCCTTTCCTTTTGAATATATATTTTGTCAAACCTTTCCACACTCCCAACTGGAGTAACCAACAGTGACCTTGCACTGCTGCAACCCTAAAAGATACTGCATTGCCATGCTTCTGTTTCTGTCTAGACTGCACAACAAAACTTCAGGGCATACGGGCTGTGTTGTGCTGGGCTTCCTTCCTATTCCAAAGGTAAAAGACATTTTGCAACATATTCCAGCAGCCAGTCACCATGTCAAATAAATCCATTGTCACTGTCTGAGAAGTTAAATGAGACAGCGTTCATAGCATGCAGCCAAAAGATGTCAGTACGTATGAGCTGAGAGCTGTACTTGGCATCACAAAACCGCTGATTCTCACAAACTACTTTATTCCCTCAGCATGTGATGTAGAAGAACAGATGTAGTGTTATGCATAATTAAAGAAGGTAGTTTTATTTTATACATTGTTTATCCAGGACAGCACAGTTAGCTCAAGGCTGCATGGTAAGAATGTGTCTGCAGTGGGATTTTGAACCTAGTGCCTTATCCGCAGTTGAGTGACTTTATCATTACCAGACCACAAGACCTACTGTTGGAAGATTTTAATCCTTTTATGTTTGATTAAAGATGTGTTGGCAGCCTAATTTTCTCAAGGCTTTACCGGAGAGCCCCATAGTTTTATTGAGGTCTCATGACATATAGGTCAGAAGATTAAAGAAAGTGCTTGCTTTGCCTTAATCAGTTTTAATCTGACTTTTATCTACAATTTCTTTATAAAATAATAATTGTCTCCAAATGAGACTAAAGACATGTTTGGAAATGTTATACATTTTATTTAGCTGGGTGAGAGTGGTTAGTGCCTAAAACAGTTATCAGATTTAAATATTTACTAGAATATCTGAAAGTTGTTCTTAAGTTTATGAAAACTACGAGAAAACTAGAATGTTGGATGTGTTTATAGGCTGTAAATGTTAAATTTTTATTATAGAAAGGTATGATGTTGGCACATCAATTTAAGCAGTGATATTGGCAGTCATGGCTGTATGTGTGTTTATACTGTTTAGCACAAATATTTTCTACACTTCTTTTTACTGTATTTTTTCTTTCTTAAACATTTCCTTTGAATTATCTCCAGCATTTTGCACACAAATTATTCCAATAAGTCTGCTCTTTTACTGACATTTTCAGTCTATATTTAACCAACCATCCAGGTACCCAAAAGCCACGTATTTAACCCTCACTTTTGTCATTTAGATTCATTTAGATCATTGCATTTCCCCTGCTCACACACACACACACACACACACACACACACACACACACACACACACACACACACACAAACTCCACACACACACACACACACACACACACACACACACACACACACACACACACACACACACACACACACACACACACACACACACACACACACACACACACACACACACACACACACACACACACACACACACACATACACACACACACGCACTCCATGCAATGGATTTTAGATCTTTGATGTGTTATTTACTTAAATGTTTCTGAGTTCATTGATGTGCTTCTTATTTTTAAAGAACAACAGGTAATATTTAAACAATTATTTACATACTGTTTCTGTGATGGCTGTTTTGCTGGAAGAGAGTATAGTTTTTGAAAGCCTGATTAATTTCTTGATGTTTTTTTCTTTACAATTTACTTTGGGCTTTTAACCAGTTCTAGACAGTTGTTGTTTCCTTCATTATAATGCCACTTGTTATTTCTGCACCCCTAATTACCAGTAATAAAATCTGGGATTGTGTAAATCAGTGTAACACATTGGGGTGGGGGGAGATTCAAAAATACTGGTATCTCCACTGCACAGTGATAAAAATGTGGTTTTCATAGCACAGTGCAGCTCAATGCTGATTATATGTGCATTATTACGGTGAATGAGCAGTGACGCATGAGGATGGCCAGGGTTGTAAATGAATCATAATTACACTACCAGCATCAACAAATATACTACTATGGTCATGTGACCTGAAGGGCATGTGGCATGGAGGTAGCATACTTAACACACTAACATGCATGTGGTTCATATGTACATTGTCAGCAAGAAAGAATTATCCTTCACCTCAGTGGCAAGAAAGTTCATTATATGCAGTTCCACTCGACGAAGGTAGGAGAGTGGAAATGAATCGAGAAAGATGGTGACAGTTGACTCAACACCCCAACTTCATACAGAAAAATGGGAAAAGATGGGTTTGATGATGATGATTATACACGGGAAGAAAAGTAGGTAGTATAATGAGAAATGAGGAAGAGCAAACAGAGGAACACAAAGACAGGTAATATGAAGGTGAGATAAGTAGGAGTATGGAAGAAAAAGTTTTTTGGGGGGTGAGACAGGCACCCATTTTTCTTTTTTTTGAAGAAGAGAAGAGGAACTGGTAATAAGGTTCACTTGGATGGGTGAAAGAGGGTAAAGGGAAGGTAACAGAGTGACACGAACAAACACATTTATACACAGAGACCAATAAGGAAAGTGGTGAGACACAAGGATAGGACAACAACATGGGCAGGCAAAGGCTGCACATTCAGTGACAGGGGGACTCAAAGATGCACAGGGGATGGAAAAGAAAACATTAGGAAGGGAACACAGTAAAGGCAGATAGAGAGTGCTATGGTGGGTCTACCAGTCTGGTCCAGAGGTGAACCAACCTTAAAGGTGGTCACCTCCATGCCTGACATCACTGGGTATGGATAGACACATGATTCTAGAAGCTATATAAGTAAAAGCTACAGGGTGCCAATTCATGCATCCAGCCACCCATCCACTTTGGCTTGAAATACCCACCATGCTGTGCCAGCCATGAAAAAACAGCCTTCACACCCTCCCTAAGAAGTGGCTAAGGAAGCCAGCAAATGAGCTCTCTCTGTCCTACTCCACAGGGTGATCTTCATTACTCTGCAGTGAGGCAAGCCTGTGGACCAATAGGGACTTACCAGTATGTATGGAGGAGGCTGCAGGGCATAATGGCTGCCACCTCAGCTATGTCTCTGCCATGGCTGTTCCTGTAGAAAATGGAAATAAATGAGGAGAAAATAAGAGCACACAAGTATGTGAATTACATGTAACGCCATGTTACCCAATCCAAGCAATGTCCAGCACGTGCCTTTACATGCTGTACAGATACTGACCCCTCCCCACTGGCACATGAAGTGATGTGCCTTAACCTTTTGTGGTAAAACAGATAGCAATATCCAGCATCTGCCTTCACATGCTGCACAGATACTGACCCTTCTCCACTGGCACATGAAGTGATGTGCCTTAACCTTTAGTGGTAAAACAGAAATATCCAGCATGTGCCTTCACATGCTGCACAGACACTGACCCCTCTCCACTGGCACAAGAAGTGATTTGCCTTAACCTTTTGTGGTAAAACAGCAATATCCAGCATGTGCCTTCATATGCTGCACAGACACTGACCCCTCTCCACCGGCACATGAAGTGATGTGCCTTAACCTTTTGTGGTAAAACAGCAATATCCAGCATGTGCCTTCACATGCTGCACAGACACTGACCCCTCTCCACTGGCACATGAAGTGATGTGCCTTAACCTTTTCTGGTAAAACAGATAGCAATATCCAGCATGTGCCTTCACATGCTGCACAGATACTGACCCCTCTCCACTGGCACATGAAGTGATGTGCCTTAACCTTTTGTGGTAAAACAGATAGCAATATCCAGCACATGCCTTCACATGCTGCACAGACACTGACCCCTCTCCACTGGCACATGAAGTGATGTGCCTTAACCTTTTGTGGTAAAACAGATAGCAATATCCAGCATGTGCCTTCACATGCTGCACAGACACTGACCCCTCTCCACTGGCACATGAAGTGATGTGCCTTAACCTTTTGTGGTAAAACAGATAGCAATATCCAGCACGTACCTTCACATGCTGCACAGACACTGACCCCTCTCCACTGGCACATGAAGGGATGTGTCTTAACATTTTGTGGTAAAACAGATAGCAATATCCAGCACGTGCCTTCACATGCTGCACAGACACTGACCCCTCTCCACCGGCACATGAAGTGATGTGCCTTAACCTTTTGTGGTAAAACAGATAGCAATATCCAGCATGTGCCTTCACATGCTGCACAGATACTGACCCCTCTCCGCTGGCACATGAAGTGATGTGCCTTAATCTTCTGTGGTAAAACAGAAACGTAACATAAGCACATCAGTATGTATCTGACAAATGTGATCTACAGGTCCACCTAGAAGGTCATTATAGTAGTGCTAGTACAACACAAACTAACTTACAAAAAGTAGGTGCTTTTCCCACACATCAGTATGTATCTGAAAAATGTGATCTACAGGTCCACCTACAAGGTCTATATAGCAGTGCTAGTACAGCACAAACTAACTTACAAAAAGTGGGTGCTCTTCCCACACATCAGTATGTATCTGACAAATGTGATCTACAGGTCCATCTACAAGGTCTATATAGCAGTGCTAGTACAGCACAAACTAACTTACAAAAAGTAGGTGCTCTTCCCACACATCAGTATGTATCTGACAAATGTGATCTACAGTTGCACCTACAAGGTCTATATAGTAGTGCTAGTACAACACAAACTAACTTACAAAAAGCAGGTGCTCTTCCCACACATCAGTATGTATCTGACAAATGTGATCTACAGGTCCACCTACAAGGTCAATATAGTAGTGCTAGTACAACACAAACGAACTTACAAAAAGTAGGTGCTCTTCCCACACATCAGTATGTATCTGACAAATGTGATCTACAGGTCCACCTACAAGGTTTACAGGTCCACCTACAAGGTTTATATAGTAGTGCTAGTACAACACAAACTAACTTACAAAAAGTAGGTGGTCTTCTCCTTAATATAATTTTCTCATTGACAAAGAAGGTCTGGGTGGTGCCTGCACTGGTCACTGTATTTATGGCAACACTGCTCACCAGAGAGGTATTCCAGTGGCAAGTGCTACCATGCATCCATCTTATAAAGGGACCTCCATGGCAGGGCTGGCCACCTGGTGGTGTGAACCTTGACTCTAGATGATTGCGCTGTTGAAGTGACATCCCAACCCCATGTGGAAAATGGGAAAAATTAGTTGTGGATGGATGGATGGACAGACGGATACCTGCCCAGCATGTGGGCTCTGTCGTTAATATTGCACTCCTTCTTGCACAGAACTGGTACCCTTGCAGAAGTTGTGCCTGAGGAAACCATAGACACACTACAGATATGGCTCTGGAGAAAAATGGATGATGAGTCCAGACTACACCCACATATCATGGACACCACTTGACATGCATTAATGTTCACTAGTGTGGCCAAAACATAATTGATAGGGAGCACTAGTATAGTCACCACACATGGTAGCTTGGTGCTAATTGGTAGTACATTGTCCACTCAAGATGCCAGTACACTGCTCACTGACAGCAGCATAGCTAAAGCAAGTATCAGTGTAGCACAAAGGCCTGTAGTGTATTCTGCACAGCCGGAGTGATACTTCTGGACACACACTCTGTAGGGACTCCTAACAACGTGTATTGCAGGCATAAGCCTTGTAGTGCAGGGTGGGGCTGATACCAGACCTTGTTATGGATGCCATTCAGAAACATTGGTACTGTTTCACCTATTTAGCATAACATCTGTACACAGGGCTGATGTTAATACAATAAAAGACGCAGTCAGTATTGTAGCACTGACTCTGGTACAGCAAGCAGCTATAATCTGGAATGTAACAAAACTACTGGGAATATATGCAACACAGTTACAGACAGGAATTGTGGTGAGAGAACAAAGGCATACAGCAACCATGCATGGCACAGACACATAACAGGGAATTATAATGCTTTGGGGGGGTTGTATTATTAACTGGAAGATCTGGGGACTTACAGATGCTGTTTGGGGGTGAGGCAGTACAATGTACATAGTATGGCTGTCCTCAATCTGCTTCTGGAAAGCCACATTGCAAAAGTTGTGGTGAGGGGGGCAGCACCACAAAATGGGAGGGTGGTATGGGAATGGACAGACAGTTCTGAAAGGGGCTGGCTAACAGCCACATGGAAGGGAGGGGGTCAGAGTAAGTTAATGGCTCAGGCTGCAGTGGTTTGCAGGTGTAGATGGTTTACTGTGCATCCTGGTGGGCAGATTCTACAATATATACCATGTGACTACATGTACTACAGCCTAGCCTACATGTTATATCCAGTGCTGTTTGTATAAACAATGTCACTGCTTGGCATGCTGTATCTAGCCTGTGCCACCCCTTTATAGCAGCCACATGAAGTGTCACTTGCACAGCTAGAAAATGACCAATGGCCATTGGCAGGAACATAGGTCACATCTGCAAACATGCTCTGACCATGGCTATGCTAAATGTGTACAAATGGAGTGGACCAAAGGAGTGTCCCAGGAAAGATGAAGGTGGGCGTGGAAGCCTTACATGCCCATAACAAGTAGATGCTGACTGGACAAGGGTAAGGGTGACCAAGCCTTCTGGGATCAGGTGTGGCTGTACCTGGTACATGATATCAGAGTTTTGGGAGGCCAAAACAGGAAAGTGCTGCAAGTTCAACATATGATGACTGATGTGAGGTCACCTGGGACAGACTAGCCACAACTGCATGACCACCTACACACAGCAGCCTCACAGAGAAGGAGAAGTTCCTGTTATTACTGTCCAGTAGCAGTGACTGCACACTTATACCAGGAGTAGGCTTAGACATGGGGCTAGACTGGTGGCAACACCAGATGTGTCTGTCGAGTATGCACCAGGTTGGTATGCCCACATGCCTGTACCACAGCGGCTCACCAATGTCACTGCTGTACCAGTGGTGAACATACATGTAACTGACCTCAAGGTACATCAGGGATGCAATGACAATGACCAGTACCATAAGGTACATTTGTGTCATTTAATTTTGTAAACCCTTGGCATGTATTGAGGTGTCTGCCACAACGCAGTGGGTTTCACATGTGCTTTACCATAACCATGCAATAGACCTTCCCCTACATCCACTGTGTTTAGTTGTGGCCAGCATATCCCTGGAAGCCAATCACAGACTGCCCAGTCCTCACCTGTGCACACAGCAGCAAGAGAAGTACTGCCACTAAAGGTCACGCATACAGCACATGGGAAAGGCATGCTTGTAGCTGCCACTGCAGATTACGCATACAGCACATGGGAAAGGCATGCTTTTGCAGCTGCCATTGCAGGTCACACATACAGCACATGAGAAAGGCATGCCTGTAGTTGCCACTGCAGGTCATGCATACAGCACATGGGAAAGGCATGCTTGTAGCTGGCACTGCACGTCATACATACAGCACATGGGAAAGCCATGCTTGTAGTTGGCACTGCCATAAGCCCCACTTAATCTCAGACCTAGGCGTTATCCTGGGCATCAGTCAGCAGATGTTTACGGCAGTGATCCAGACACAGGACGATGCCACTCACACCTTGTCAGATGATGTGTGCCACATGCCATGCATGAGAACATACAGGAGGGCCTACACTACCTTCACATTGACTTTGCATATATAGACTACAAGCTCAGACACAAGCTAAGAGCAGTAAATGGCCACTTGGCATCCATTGCAACTTCCATATGTTATGGGGCCACTGACAGCCATGGCCATACCAGAGTTAACCTTCATGGTGCACGGTCATAGGTTAGGCCTTCACGGCTGTCTCACACCCTTCCAGGGCCTGTTTCATCCATCACACTTCCCATGGCTGCCTCCACACCTGGGCATAGGCATGCCCATAACATACCTCTCAAATGTCCAGATTTTTACAGAATGCCTAGATTTTTGACTAATATTGTTGGTCTGTTCCTTATAAAATTTGCAGTTTTCTGGAAAATCACTAAGGATTGAAGTCACTTAATAATAACATACATTTAAGTTTCAGACTTCATATTGTTCAGAAAATGCATACTAACAAAAATCTTGTTATTCTAGCAACTTTAAAATGTGTCCGTAATTTTGGGCCTTTGTGCTCCCATTATTTTAGGCTGTGTCTAGATTTCTTGTGCTAAGAATTTGAGAGTTATGGTCATTAGTAATGTCCAGTACTGCACTACCTCTAATGTGGCTACACCCAGTAGGGACAGCTATTTGGTCTCATGCACTTCCTCACCATTCTCACCATCTGATGGTGTTCAGCATAATTCACCATAATGGAACTGTTCTCAGGGTTGTGACCATCGTACACCCCACAGGGCCAATGCCAGTACATATGGAGGAGGCTGCAGGGCATAATGGCTGCCACCTCAGCTATGTCTCTGCCATGGCTGTTCCTGTAGAAAATGGAAATAAATGAGGAGAAAATAAGAGCACACAAGTATGTGAATTACATGTAACGCCATATTACCCAATCCTAGCAATGTCCAGCACGTGCCTTCACATGCTGCACAGATACTGACCCCTCTCCACTGGCACATGAAGTGATGTGCCTTAATCTTCTGTGGTAAAACAGAAACGTAACATAAGCACATCAGTATGCATCTGACAAATGTGATCTACAGGTCCACCTAGAAGGTAATTATAGTAGTGCTAGTACAACACAAACTAACTTACAAAAAGTAGGTGCTTTTCCCACACATCAGTATGTATCTGACAAATGTGATCTACAGGTCCACCTACAAGGTCTATATAGCAGTGCTAGTACAGCACAAACTAACTTACAAAAAATGGGTGCTCTTCCCACACATCAGTATGTATCTGACAAATATGATCTACAGGTCCACCTACAAGGTTTATATAGTAGTGCTAGTATAGCACAAACTAACTTACAAAAAGTAGGTGGTCTTCCCACACATCAGTATGTATCTGACAAATGTGATCTACAGGTCCACCTACAAGGTCAATATAGCAGTGCTAGTACAGCACAAACTAACTTACACAAAGTAGGTGCTCTTCTCCTTAATTTAATTTTCTCATTGACAAAGAAGGTCTGGGTGGTGCCTGCACTGGTCACTGTATTTATGGCAACACTGCTCACCAGAGTGAGGGATTCCAGTGGCAAGTGCTACCATGCATCCGTCTTATAAAGGGACCTCTGTGGCAGGGCTGGCCATCTGGTGGTGTGAACCTTGGCTCTAGATGATTGCACTGTTGAAGTGACATCCCAACTCCATGTGGAAAATGGGAAAAGGGAGTTGTGGATGGATGGACGGACAGATACCTGCCCAGCAGGTGTGCTCTGTGGTTAATATTGCACACCTTGTTGCACAGAACTGGTACCCTTGCAGAAGTTGTGCCTGAGGAAACCATGGACACTCTACAAGTATGGCTCTGGAGAAAAATGGATGAGTCCTGACCACACCCGCATATCATGGACACCACTTGACATGCATTAATGTCCCCTACTGTGGCCAAAACAGAAATGATAGGGTGCACTAGCGTAGTCACCACACATGGCAGCTTGGTGCTAATTGGTAGTACATTGTCCACTCAAGATGCTAGTACACTGCTCACTGACAGCAGCATAGCCAAAGCAAGTATCAGTGTAGCACAAAGGCCTGTAGTGTATTCTGCACAGCCGGAGTGATACTTCTGGACACACACTCTGTAGGCAGCCCTACCAACGTGTATTGCAGGCATAAGCCTTGTAGTGCAGGGTGGGGCTGATAACAGACCTTGTTATGGATGCCGTCAGTGTTGTACCACTGACTCTGGTACAGTAAGCAGCTATAATCTACAGAATTCTGGAATGTAACAAAACTACTGGGAATATATGCAACCCACTTACAGACAGGAATTGTGGTAAGAGGACAAAGGCATAATACAGCAACCATGCATGGGACAGACACATAACAGGGAATTATAATGCTTTGGGGGGTTGGAATATCTGGGGACTTACAGATGCTGTTTGGGGGTGAGGCAGTACAGTGTACATAGTATGGCTATCCTCAATCTGCTTCTGGAAAGCCACATTGCAAGGGCTGTGGGTGGCAGCACCACAAAATGGGAGAGTGGTATGGGAATGGAGAGACAGTTCTGAAAGGGGCTGGCTAGCAGCCACATGGAAGGGAGGGGGTCAGAGTAAGTTAATGACTCAGGCTGCAGAGGTCTGCAGGTGTAGATGCTTTACTGTGCATTCTGGTGGGCATATCCTACAATATATACCACATGAATACATGGACTACAGCCTAGCCTACATGTTACATCCAGTGCTGTTTGTATAAACGTCACTGCTTGGCATGCTGTTGGTATCTAGCCTGTGCCACCACTTTATAGCAGCCACATAAAGTGTCACTTGGACAGCTAGAAAATGACCAATGGTCATTGGCGGGAACATAGGTCATGTCTGCAAACATGCTCTGAGCATGGCTATGCCAAATGTGTACCAATGTTGGCAGAGGACCAAAGGAGTGTCCCAGGAAAGATGAAGGTGGTCATGGAAACCTTACATGCCCATAACAGGTACATGCCGGCTGGACAAGGGTAAGGGTGACCAAGCCTTCTGGGATCAGGTGTGGCTGTACCTGGTACATGATATCAGAGTTTTGGGAGGGCAAAACAGGAAAGTGCTGCAAGTTCAGCATAGGATGACTGATGTGAGGTCACTTGGGTTAGACTAGCCACAACTGCATGACCACCTACATACAGCAGCCTCACAGAGAAGGAGAAGTTCCTGTTATTACTGTCCAGTGACTGCACACTTATACCAGGGGTAGGCTTAGACATGGGGCTAGACTGGTGGCAACGTCAGATGTGTCTGTCGAGTATGCATCAGGTTGTTATGCCCACATGCCTGTACCACAGCACAGTGGCTCACCAATGTCACTGCTCTACCAGTGGTGAACATATGTGTAACTGACCTCAAGGTGCATCAGGGATGCAGTGACAATGACCAGTACCATAAGGTACATATGTGTCATTTAATTTTGTACACCCTTGGCATGTATTGAGGTGTCTGCCACAGGACAGTGGGTTTTACATGTGCTTTACCATAACTATGCAATAGACCTTCCCCTACATCCACTGTGTTTAGTTGTGGCCAGCATATTCCTGGAAGCCAATCATAGACAGCCCAGTCCTCACCTGCACACACAGCAGCAGGAGTAGTACTGCCACTGCAGGTCACACATACAGCACATGGGAAAGGCATGCTTGTAGCTGCCACTGTAGGTCACGCATACAGCACATGGGAAAGGCATGCTTGTAGCTGCCACTGCAGGTGACGCATACAGCACATGAGAAAAGCATGCTTGTAGCTACCACTGCAGGTCATGCATACAGCACATGGGAAAGGCATGCATGTAGCTGCCACTGCAGGTCAAGCATACAGCACATGGGAGAGGCATGCTTATAGCTGCCACTGCAGGTCACACATACAGCACATGGGAAAGGCATGCTTGTAGCTGGCACTGCAGGTCATGCATACAGCACATGAGAAAGGCATGCTTGTAGTTGCCACTATAGGTCACGCATACAGCACATCGGAAAGGCATGCTTGTAGTTGCCACTACAGGTCACACATACAGCACATGGGAAAGGCATGCTTTTAGCTGGCACTGCAGGTCATGCTTACAGCACATGGGACAAGCATGCTTTTGTAGCTGGCACTGCAAGTCATGCATACAGCACATGGGAAAGCCATGCTTGTAGCTGGCACTGCAGGTCATGCATACAGCATATGGGAAAGGCATGCTTGTAGCTGGCACTGCCACAAGCCCCAGATGTTTAGGTCAGTGATCCAGGCACATGAAGATGCCACTCACACCTTGTCAAAGACAATGTGTGCCACACGCCATGCATGAGGACATATAGGAGGGCCTGCACTACCTTCACATTTACTTTGCATATATGGACTACAAGCTCAATCACAAGCTAAGAGCAGTAGATGGCCACTTGGCATCTGTTGCAACTTCCATAACTTATGGGTCCACTGACGGCCATGGCCATACCAGAGGTAACCTTCATGGTGCATGGTCATAGATAAGCCTTCATGGCTGTCTCACACCCTTCCAGGGCCTGTTTCATCCATCACACTTCCCATTGCTGCCTCCACACCTGGGCATAGGCACGCTCATAGCATACCTCCCAACTGTCCAGATTTTTACAGAATGCCCAGGCTTTTGACTAATATTTTTGGTCTGTTCCTTATAAAAATTGTAGTTTTCTGTAAAATTACTAAGGATTGAAGTCACTTAATAATAACATACATTTAAGTTTCAGACTTCATATTGTTCAGAAAAATGCATGCTAACAAAAATCTTGTTATTCTATCAAATTTGTAAGTTTATAAGAGCAATATTTAAAATATGTCCCTAATTTGGGGCCTTTGTGCTCCCATTATTTTAGGCTGTGTCCAGATTTCATGTGCTAAGAATTTGAGAGTTATGGTCCATAGTAATGTCCAGTACTCCAGTACACAATAGGGATAGCTATTTGGTCTCATGCACTTTCACACCATTCTCGCCATCTGATGGTGTCCAGCATAAGTCACCACAATGGAACTGTTCTCAGGGTTCTGGCCATCGTACACCCTACAGGGCCAATGCCAGCAGTTGTGGCTAAAGCTCCTCTAACTCCACTGAAGTTGCACCCCACAGAAATGACCAGTCAGACTTGTGCTGTTCCAAACTATCCATTCTGTGTGATAGTGGCTTTTCAACAGCACATTAACTGTGCCATCTGCATGGTCATGATCATCCACAGTGTATCCCCCCTCTGCCACATCAGGTGTCATGCATGCACTTACAAAGTGCTGTGTCATCAACTGCGAAGAGGCCTCCCATCATGGTACAATGAATCCACTCAACTGTCCAGCCAGAATCATTCATCTGAAAGCTAAACTGCATCCCCAGACAATGTGCTTGGCTACCACATCCACCTGCCATAACCCATCTACCTTTCCACTTATTTTAGCATTGCTGTACCCTGCCACTATGCCTCACTTCCCCTCACCTGTGCAAGTTATGCTGACTCTACCCTGCTCACCCCTCAGACATGTGTAAGTTAGATAATGTGTAATGCACAGCGCGGCTGGACAATGCACTGTACTGTATACACTGGATATTCCACTACAGGCATGTGTTGTCTTTGTCGTGGCTATACTTGTGGACCAGGCACCACTTCTTTGCCAGTGACACAGCATATTGCAGTTGTCTCAGCATCTCTTGGAGTTCTGGTAAAATTGGCACCTCCAAGAATTTCCCACCCATCTTCTCATCCACTTCTGCTTCTGATCTGTATGGCACTCCAGTGGTGTAGCTGTGCTGTAGTTGTTTACATATAAACATGTTTTTCAGCATGGCACAGATGACAGATGTCTTACTACAGGCCTACAGAACATCATGCAGGGTACCATCAGAGATATCTAGGCAATGGAAACATGCCTTCAGCACACCCAAATATATGCTTAGTGATATTATGAATCTATCTCCAACTGTGTGGTGTTGCATGCCATCTCCATCATGGTCTGACGGCTGTAGATAGGTGGCATGAGGATATCCTGTATCACCTGTAACACAACGGTGGACAGTACTACAGGTAGCCTGTGGTTTATATACGTGTGGACATGATTTTTTAGCCTCAGGACAGAGAAAGAGATATTTGTGCACCTATCAATTAGATGACCATGTGGAAAAATCACCCTGTACAAACTGATGGTATAGGCTGCACATGTGACAAATATGGTAAATGCTTGGATGGTGCACTGATGCATTCCAAATGATACCCTGTCCACTGAATGCTATGTGGTAGTTGAAGAAGTGGAAGCTCTTCTGGTTGATATATTGGATACCATGTGTAGCTAGTAGAGTCTTGATAGCAATGTGGGTGCAGTTCATGGCTCCCAAACCTCACAGAAACAGGCTGCATCATAGAATGCCTGCATGGTAGCATTCCTGTCCTCTGCAGTGCATGGCAGCCACTTATGTTCCCCCACATGCTGCAGTACCACATCAAGGAAACTGGAGTAAGGTTCATAAGCCAAATCCTGAAAACCTCCTACTGTATTCCCCTTGAGATGCTGTAAATTCCCTGTGGCAAAGATGGTTCATGCTACACAGACCTTTGTACCTTAGTGTCTGCCAGGACTGGAATTCCATGCATCTCATTGATCATACGTGAGGACTGCACACATCTAAAAGCTCATGTAGATGTTAAAAGGTGAGGCAGTGATGGACCCATCTGCAATAGGGTGGGCATCAGAGTGCAATGTCACGGTCAATGGCTGCCAAAATACCCAATAGCAAATGTTGTTCAGTTAGTACAGATGCTGCTTGTGGCATTTTAATGCGCAATATGATCCTGTTATTTAAGAAATCAGAGTGATGTCCTTCCTTAGATCACTGCTGCAACATTCTAAAAATTTTGGGTTATCCTGCTGAGGTACAAAATTCAAATAACCTTTTTGATGCTTCATATGTGCAATGTATGATCTCAGCCAACAGGTGTAGGGTACCTAAGCAGGCATGTGAGCATAAGAACCTCAGACTATCAAGCTGCCAGTTTGAATACAGAAGCTTCGCTGATGTCAGTACAAATAGCACATTGATCTGCCACTACAACTGCCAAGACTTGGTCAGATTAGTGTCACTCTAGGACCCTTCTGTTTTCTTCCTTCATATCTTTAAGATTTGCTCATGCCAGCTAATAGAAGAAAGTGCAGCTGCATTGTTTAGGGGCTGATCACAATTATTACTACTGTAAACGTTGCCAGTCGTTTGTCCCCAAGACCCTTAGAACCAGGTTACCTTCTCTTTATACATATTTGAAGACCCAGCATCTCAAGGGCCTTGTGCTTTCCAAGATGGTAGAACCTTTGGCCTCAGATGTCCTGCTAGCACTCAAAAGAAGTTAAAAAGCTGTCAACTGAATCTGCAGCTACTTGTTTTACAACAGACACATACGCAATGAGCGGGTATAATTACTGTGGCGCACCCCCCCCCCCTTTGTGTATAGCTTTGCATTAAAAAGTTATTTGTTTCTCCTTAGGTAATGAAGTTAACAGGTTGCTTAGATAGGTATTATACAATTTTGGATAAAGTATCTCAAAAGAATATGAGAACTAGCACTCTGTTTAACATACAGTATGTCATCATAGATATACTTCTTCCCAGATGGAGTTCTAAGGCATTTCCCCTTCATTTTATCAGGTTTCTATTTATCTTCATTAAGCGCGGACAGAACACATGTGATCTGTTTATCAAGAAGTTTGTAGATTTCTTACCTCAGTCTCGTGTGCTGGATACGTCACATTTTGTGCCATTCTGATAACTGTTGCCAAAGTTATTAGTGTGCATCAAAATAACCTTTTAGGGTAAATCAAACACGAATCCACCTGTAAATTAAATGAATTAATGAATGCACAGGCACACATCTAAAATAAGTATTGCAGACATATGCATGTTTCATTTTCACTGACCCCTTGCACATTAGTTAAGCCCTAAACATCACACTTGAATAACTGTAGCATTATTCATCCAGTCAACACACACAGTACGGTTTTATTTCCCATTGCTTTGTACATACCAGTTTTTGTGACAGCTTTAGTACCTGTGAACCACACTTTAAAATTCTTTGCTTTTGTTTTTGATTCTAAATATAAAGGACAAACGGCTATCAGCAAAATCTAACATATATTTGCACACATACTCACCGGTTTCTAACTGGTTGTTATGAAAGTCCTGAAACTGTTATGCTTTTTGTTTTACAGAAACATAGGCATAAAGTTTAACTTTTTAATAGCTTTTTTCCAAAGGAATTTAAAAAATCACTTCCTTAGACTAGGTTAGGTAAAATAAAACCAGTTATTTTATTTTTTCTAACCTTTTTTGTCCCACTGGTGCTATTGCTATAAGCTACACTACTGGAGCCCTGTTCATCTCATCAGCCTGATTGTCCATCTTACCTCCTCCTCTCAAAACCAGTGTTTGCCTAGGCATGACATAAACCCAAAACAGAATTGGCTGGTCTTCTGACATGGTGGTGCAGTGGATAGTGTTGTTGCCTCGCAGCAAGAGATTCTCTGGTTCAGTTCAATACTAGGGTGCCTTCTGTGTGAAGTTCATGTGTGTTTGTTCTGGGTGCTTCAGTTTTCTCCCACATTACAAAGACATGCAGTAGGTGGATTGGACACTTTAATTGGACATAGGTGTGAGTGTGTGATATGGAAAAAAGTTGTGGCAGGGCTATCTACCTGGAGGTGTGAGCCTTCGTTCTAGATGATTGTAACTGTTGAAATGCCACACTGATTCGTTGTACAAAAATAAGAAAAGGGGTTGTGGATAGACTGAGCTACAGAATGATTTCACTCTAGCATCATCTTTGGTGCTTCACAGGAGCTGGTTTGCTAACTCCAGTTCTCCCAAAAGCCTAGCCGTTTTGCAAGGCTAGGCCCACTGGTGGATACTCATTCTCAGGCTTGTGTATAGTCTGCTCTGTGGTTATAAAGCACTATGCTTGGTGAGCATGCAAATCTCAGCCCCTGCACGTATCTATGCCTTCATTTAAATGGATGATATTTAGTAACCCTTATTTTAATAGTTTCAGCCACCACACATATCACTTTCAGGATACTCTCTTTTGTAAGCCTCTTGATTAATTGTCTTATTTCACTTTCCAGTTCCTGATCTACAATCACTCTGGATGCATGTGTATCCTGATTCTTAATTCTATTGACTTTAACATATTGTGGGGATATGCTATTGAAATTCAGTAATGCATTACTAGCTGTTTTTTTTCTTTGTATGCCTGTAGAAGTACAAGATGTCTGTTTGTGTTTGCTTTCTGGGGCAGAGCACTGATCTCCTTGGACATTTTTCAGACTCGGCCTGGGAGTGCTATCCGGTTAAGTGATTTACTCAGAGTCACATGGTTAGGCAGTAGAAGCTGAGGGAATCAAACCTTGCACCACTGGACCACAGAAAACATCTCCTTAACAGCTCCTTAATACTGTAAGCCAGCTGCCATGCTATGTCAATATGCTCATATCACTATAGGTTTAGAAAAATAGAATCAGAAAAAGTAGTCCGGTTGAATTAAAAAACGGTATGCATTTTTTAAAAAGTAATGAACATGTCCTGCTCAAATTCATTTCCATGCCAAGCACAGAAAATATAGTCAGTAAGTAAAAATAACATGGAATGTCATTTCAATATGACTCTGCATATTTTCAATAGGTTAATTCAATGTTAGCAAAACTGGGAGCCTAGCAGTCCCCATTGCTATTCCACTAACTGCCTATAAAATCGCACCATCAGTAACCCCTTCAGTTAAAAAGCATCAAATGACAGCATTATCAGTGTATTTATAGACTTGTTCCATTACACATTTAGAACTAATGCAGAACGAGCTAAGAATGGCTTACAATGTATTCATAATATCATTTTACTATGCAGTATTCAAAATCACCAGTGTAACCCTCCTGTATGCCTTGACAATTTTTATTTCAGTATTACCTAATTCCTTCAAAACATTTTCTTGTTGATAAACATATTGTTGTTGTTGTGTCTTTCGGCTTTTCCCGGTTAGGGGTCGCCACAGTGGAACTCCGGTCCGCTAATGATTGGCAATAGATTTTTACGTGCCAAGTTGCCGGCTCTGATGCAGAACCTTCAATGAAGGTACTCCCAATCATGCATGTCTCCACACAAAAGACACTCTAGCTGAGAATCGAACAGGACGTCTTAGTATGAGGCGACAATGCTACCGCAGCACCACCACTTATTGTAATTAGTATTATTATCTTATGGAAACACTTTAGTAATCCCCAAATGTGAGATTCACTTGCTTTTTCAAATGCACTAATAAAAGGTTGAACTGGCAGCATAAAGCTGCTTGGCTTCTTTAAATTTATATTACAAACTTTGTCTGCAGTGTTATGATTCAAGATAATATTCAGGTGTGATTTTGTAGTATAATCTTTTAAAAATGAGAACATCCACTATGACTACTTTGCAGATACATGCTAAACTTTTTCCCTCAAAGTTATATTTGCTATGCAATTAGGCCTTCACTAACATTCCAGTTCACCATTTGCAAACATGATTGACTCTGTCACACACGTACACAGATACACCCACAGACACACACACACACACCCACAGACACACACACACACACACACACACACACACACACACACACACACACACACACACACACACACACACACACACACACACACACACACACACACACACACACACACACACACAGACACACCCACAGACACACACACACACACACACACACACACACACACACACACACACACACACACACACACACACACACACACACACACACACACACACAGACACACACACACACACACACACACACACACTTCTTAGCTTGTCTCTGTCCGTTACAGACCAGTGGAAGCTGTATATTTTTATCTTATCACAACCTAATAAAAATGACAGAAGAAGACATATGGAAGATACAGTGTAACAATGTGACAGAACAGGAAATGTTTCAGCAAGCAACAGCCTTAGTACATGACTTACTATGTATAATGTATCTAACACTGAGATCACCGCACATTGTAAGTAGTCCATAAGATTTGGGTATTGATCTGTGCAGGAGTATTTTAACTACTAAGTGTGCTCTAAAAACAAGATTATTTTGTGAATGTCTAGGTTTGATACTTTTATCGGTTAGGAATGCATACTGAATGATGTTATATATTATTTTCATTTTAGTGATATTTTTTGTGCCACAGAAATTACACTGAATTGAAAATGTACATTTTTTTTAAATGTGAGTTCTATTTTTTTAATTTATCTTCACTGTTGATCCTGATTCTATTTTTTAAATCTGTGGTTATGGCATATTGAAACTGCTTATACTTTTACAGACAAACATAGAAAACAAACATTTGACAACGCATTATTGTATTTCAATAGTATGCACCTAGAATTATGTCTTGGAGCTCATAGGTCCTCTCCCAGAAAGAGCCTGAACTCATAGACTAAGTCATCTCCACAGCGCCTTTGAGACATGCCCATATTCTACTCTTCCTAGGGGATGTAAATACTGTCCAATCTTTGTAATGAGGCTAGCGGATTTACTCCCACATCATCTTAGTTCTGGTAGAGCTAAAAACTCACGTCCTATTCTGGACCTCTGAGACTTCCTTGAAAACAGCAGGCATGTCGGGCTGAAGATGATGTCATGGTGCTGCTGTTGAAGAGCACTGAGATGATGTCATGGTGCTGCTGTTGAAGAGCACTGAGATGATGTCATGGTGCTGCTGTTGAAGAGCACTGAGATGATGTCATGGTGCTGCTGTTGAAGAGCACTGAGATGATGTCATGGTGCTGCTGTTGAAGAGCACTGAGATGATGTCATGGTGCTGCTGTTGAAGAGCACTGAGATGATGTCATGGTGCTGCTGTTGAAGAGCACTGAGATGATGTCATGGTGCTGCTGTTGAAGAGCACTGAGATGATGTCATGGTGCTGCTGTTGAAGAGCACTGAGATGATGTCATGGTGCTGCTGTTGAAGAGCACTGAGATGATGTCATGGTGCTGCTGTTGAAGAGCACTGAGATGATGTCATGGTGCTGCTGTTGAAGAGCACTGAGATGATGTCATGGTGCTGCTGTTGAAGAGCACTGAGATGATGTCATGGTGCTGCTGTTGAAGAGCACTGAGATGATGTCATGGTGCTGCTGTTGAAGAGCACTGAGATGATGTCATGGTGCTGCTGTTGAAGAGCACTGAGATGATGTCATGGTGCTGCTGTTGAAGAGCACTGAGATGATGTCATGGTGCTGCTGTTGAAGAGCACTGAGATGATGTCACTGGGCAAATTGTGTCTGTAGTGCACACTAGAGATTTCATTCAGTTTTCTGTGGATGGGAAGCACTTTGATAATAAGGTTGTCATTTTGCTTCACTTCAGTACATAGAGTTTTGTACAATGCTAGATGGTGCGGAACAGGCCTTTAAGGAAAAAGACAGACCTCCACATGTTTCTTTAGGCTCCCTATTGAAATGTCTTCTCTTGAAATGCTGAGTGCTAACAAGCCAGAAAAAAAAAGCTGGAAAAAAAGATCAGAAACACAGGAGAAGAGCAAATCTTGAAAATTTAAGTTTGCCTTAAAACTTCTTTTTTTGTGGGGGGGGGGGGGCCACACACACACACACACACACTCACACACACACACACACACACACACACACACACACACACACACACACACACACACACACTGAACTTATATATACCAACTCTGAGATCACCATACCTCAGAGAAAAGGGAATATTCTGAGAAATGGCATCTCGGACTTGCTATGTACAGGTCCATTCTTTTGGCTATTCAGGCTCCTTATTTTGGGACTTGCTCTAGCGGGTCCCGGCATTTCAAATGATTACCGTTTCTTTATGTAGGTGACTGTGTCCTGGTGGGCCTGTTGAGAAAGCCCCCAGTAACATACTTATCTTAGGTGTCTATGTGGTTGTAATACTTGGGAAGGATCTCTATAAAATGGAAGAAGTCCTTTTTGAATCTTACACAGAGGGTTACCTTTATTGTGACAGAGCTGGACACAGAGAAGGCCCATGAGGTCCTATCTCCAGTGCCTTATGTAAGGATGCAGTCAGTACAAGGTCAAGGATCAGATGTATGTACATCTTATAGGTTGAAAACCAGCCATAGTCGTTTGCATGTCCAAGGATGTGGGTCCTTCAGAGGACAGTGACGCATCACTGACTGCAGAGTAACCACTTACTCACAGATGTTCTGGTGTTATATTTTGGTCAGTAGGGTTTGCAGTAGTGGACTATCCCTACCAATCTCATTAGAGGGCTTCCCTTTCTACAAAAGGATCCACCACAAGTTCTGATGATGGATGTTTCACTAGTGAAGTGGAGTTCCTGTGCTGATTCCCCCCCCCATGCTCCATGGAAATGGACCTCTGAGAAGAAAGGGTTTTGCATCATTGAGGTAGGGCTATAGGTAGACGTTCCTACCATTAAAAGCCTGAAGTGGAACGGAAACCAGAGCCTTTTTTACTGTAGTCAGGCAACCAGTCCTTGGTATGGCTGATAGGCTGGCATCATGGTATATTCCATCTGTATGCAAGCAATCCAGGTATAGCAATGGTCCATAAATGGTTATCCCTCTTACAACCCGTGAGACTGAACTCCAGTCCACTTGTGGAGTTGAATTTGTCTATCAGGATATTCCAGGAGTAGAGCATACAGGATTCTAAGCTCTATATTACTCAAGAGAAAACAGGGCAGATGGGGGAGTTGATGGAGGAAATTCTCTCTCCTGTGACAGAGACGTTCACTGTATACATTTTATCCATAGAGTGTGATTCCGCTGCACTGTATACATTTTATCCATAGTGTGTGATTCTGCTGCACTGTATACATTGTATCCATACCGTGTGATTCTGCTGCACTGTATACATTGTATCCATACCGTGTGATTCTGCTGCACTGTATACATTGTATCCATACAGTGTGATTCTGCTGCACTGTATACATTGTATCCATACCATGTGATTCTGCTGCACTGTATACATTGTATCCATACCGTGCGATTCTGCTGAATTGTATACATTGTATCCATACTGCGTGATTCTGCTGCACTGTATACATTGTATCCATACCGTGTGATTCTGCTGCACTGTATACATTGTATCCATACCGTGTGATTCTGCTGCACTGTATACATTGTATCCATACCGTGTGATTCTGCTGCACTGTATACATTGTATCCATACCATGTGATTCTGCTGCACTGTATACATTGTATCCATACTGTGTGATTCTGCTGCACTGTATACATTGTATCCATACCATGTGATTCTGCTGCACTGTATACATAGTATCCATACCGTGTGATTCTGCTGCACTGTATACATTGTATCCATACCATGTGATTCTGCTGCACTGTATACATTGTATCCATACCGTGTGATTCTGCTACACTGTATACATTGTATCCATACCGTGTGATTCTGCTGCACTGTATACATTGTATCCATACCGTGTGATTCTGCTACACTGTATACATTGTATCCATACCGTGTGATTCTGCTGCACTGTATACATTGTATCCATACCGTGTGATTCTGCTGCACTGTATACATTGTATCCATACCGTGTGATTCTCCTGCATGTTGCAAAAGCTAGAGAAGAAAGACAAAGGCTTATCATCAGTGTCAATGCCTGAAAATAATGTAGTTTCATGATTTCAAGTACCTGGCAGTACGTAAAACTATCCCAGTACAACATAAAGAAGTCTGCATTGGTTGAGGCAGCAACTGGATCCAGCTTAGTGTCTGAAAGATTACGTCCCTTGCTGTCTCAGAACCTCCTGGCCTTAACTGCATTGATGGTAGAGTCTACCACAGCACCTTCCACTCCTTAGACATATTATAGTAAGTGGGGGAGGTTCTCCACCTGAGCAGTCAGTATCCACTGCCACCTCAGTCAGCCAATATGCAGGTGTTTCAACCACATGCAGAAAATCCACTTAAAACTTTTAAAATAAAAAAACAAAAAGCCTGGTACAGAGCATGAGTGGATTAAATCATTTTATGGTTTTATTAAGCGCTTTTCGTCTAGCTTAATAACTAGACTTCCTCAGACAAACCACATAAAACAAACAACTTCTTAAATAGTATCAATGAAAATCACGTGAGACAAGAGATAATTAAAATTTAAAAGGGCAGCAGCATTGAATGATGCAGCAGACTTTCCATTCATAAAACATAACATTAAAATCAATAAAGATAATCAGAAACAAATATATATATATATATATATATATATATATATATATATATAAATATTAAACAAGCAATCAGGATGTATAAATCGATATTTAGCTATTCTCATCTCATTAAAAATACACAGATGAATGAATAAATAAATAAATAGGTGAATAATCATAAAAGAGCTTACATTTCAATGTTAAAAGCTAAACTTGGAATGAAAAACACACTAAAAATACATTGTAAGAAGTATAAAAAATACAATAGTAAAAATATATATATATATATAAAATACATATATATGAATATCACAATTGGTACATGTTGAATAAATAGGTTATATTAATGTATTAAAAAGAACTTAAAACGCACATTTTCTATCTGAACAAGCTTTTTATCTGAGCAAACTTCTTAATTTTAATAAACACATAAGCGTGCATTTGTCATTTAAACCTGGATAATGGTATGCTAAAAGCCTAATCTTCCAAAACAATTCTAACCTCTCCAAATATAAAGATGTAGGTCCACCCCTACTACTGAGTTCTGTCTGATCTATAATCCAAAATTTAAAAGTGTGGTGCGGAAAAGTTTTAATATGTTTGGCTAAAGCATTCTCCTCTTTTTGTCTCTGAATACTATACAAATGCTCGTACAGCCTATCATGCAATCTACGGTCAGTTTTCCCTATATAAAAAGAGGGACCAATTCACATTTAGCCAAATAGACCACTGATCTAGAATTGCAGTTGAATTTCTTTCTATTAGTTAGCCTAATACCATTAACCATTACATTTGCACCTATTTCTACATACTTACAGTAAGGACAATTACCACAATTTGCCATACCACTGTTCCTACTTGTAAGGGGTTCACTTTTCTCTAAAAGATTCTTAAAGTTCAACCCTTTTCTAAACACAAATTTAGGTTTAGCCCCTACCTTCCTTATCAAATTGACATCATCTTGGAAAAGTCTCCAATTTTTATAGATGATGTCCCTAATCTGTTCATGTTCCAAACTAAATGTCATAATAAAAGACAGTCCAAATCCAAAAATATTATTACTAGAATTGTTGGCATTCAAATTAGTGTCAGTCAGTTGGCAAGCTGTATCTTGCTTAGCAGATATAGGGATATAAAAGCCAACATTCCTTTTGTTTTTAACTTCCTCGATCAAATTATCTACCAAGGCCACAGGGTACCCTCTTCTAATAAACGTTTCTCAAATTTGAACATTCAAGGACAAAGTCTTTGAATGTGGTGACCATGCGTACAGCACGTACCAACTGACCCTTCAATACAGATCGCTTTTGGTAATGTGGATGGACACTAGTGTAGTGAAGGAATGTATTGGAATAAGTTGGCTTCCTAAATATGCTTGCTTCCCAAATGTTTTCTAGTCGATTTTTAACTAAATGTACATCCAAAAATGAAATCTGTTCCTCATGAAAATCATAAGTAAATTTTAAAAAATTGGATGTACTGTTAAAATATTCCACCAGTTTATCAGCTTCCATTCTGTTACCTTCAAATAACATAAAAATATCATCCAAATATCTAATATAAAATTTTATGTTATTACAATTCTTTCTATTAACATGTGTGTGTTCCCACTGTGACATAACTAAATTTGCGTAGCTTGAACCACAGGGGAACCCATTGCAACTCCCCTAATCTGTAAATAAAAACTTTTATTAAAAGTAATAAAATTGTTAGTGAGAATGATATCTAATAACTCCTCCACCAAAAAGATCTCAGCCTGTGGTGCACCAAAAATTTTCATTCTCAAGCTAACCCATTCAATGCCTTGGTCATGAGGGATGTAGGTGTAAAGATCTATTACATCCACTGTGAAAAAATTAAACTCATATCACCAGCAATCCTGTTTAACTTCTCTAAAAATGACCAAGAATCTTTAGCTATTTTTTCCTCTTTCTTTACATATTTCTGTAAAATACTGTCCGCCATTTTAGCACAAGCATAAGCCGATGACTGCCTACCATCGACAATTGGCCTGAAGGGCGGATTCATTAATCCCTTGTGCAATTTAGGTAGTCCAAAAATAGTTGGAGTAATAGTTGCTAACATTTGTATATAGTTAAACATACTAACATCAATTTTACCTTCAATAAATAAATCATTGAGGCAAATATTGATTCTTTGGTTGGCTATATTATATTTATTAAGAGAAGCTAGTTGGTAAGCTTCAGAATCTAAAATTGACTATTTTAGTGTTGTAATCTATCAAATCCATAAATACTAGGTCCCCTCCTTTGTCAGGTTTCATAACTCTGACCTGGGCCTCACGTAATACATTCAAAAGTTGTCTTTCTTCAAAATTCAAATTATGCTGAAAGCCAGTAGTTTTATTACTATAAAGCATTCTTAAATCTAATTCACAGATTCTCTCAAAATTCTATAAAACAGTATGCAGTGGTGGATGATAACAACTAGAAATTTTGAACAAATCATTATTCATGCTGCTCACCCCTAATAATACTTGTAAGTTTAATTTCCTCACAAACATTTTTAAATCACAAGTTATTTTTGCAATATCCATTCTACTTGTGGGAACAAATGTTAGTCCTTTTGCTAAAATGTCAGCCAACTCTCTAGAAACATAAAAGGAAGAATAATTGTAAATTGAAAAGTCACCTTCAGTGTTGGTTACAATAGTAGGAAAAACACCAGGTACAATTCCGAGTACTATCTCCTGTTGTTGTTCCTCCTCCGTTGGTTCTGGAAGCGAGGTTGTTTGCCACTGGTAAAACCCTGCTCCGATGCTGAATTTGGATGGTAATTATTTTGGTTTTCTGCACCCTGACTCTGTTAGTTACCCTTATTATTATAAGAATTTTGATGGGGCCGTGTTGTTTGATTCTTAATACGTTCACTCCTTCTGATGTTATTACTACTAGTAGCATAACTAGTAGATGGTTCTTCATTAGACAAATCTGGAACAGTATCACTGTCGTCCCTACTAGGGGAAGCATTCCTAGTGTTATTTGTACTCATTGCCAAATTTAGAACACTACTGGTGTTATTTGTGTCCATATTATGCCATGCTTGAGAAGGTGATGGTGCTGGATAAGCAACTTTATTTCGATATTGCAAACGGTCCCGTTCAAGTTTTTTCATTTTAGTGGCTTCCAACTTTAAAATGTGCTGATCAATACTCTGAACGATACGAGTATAATCATATTTGTATCTTTGAAAATCAGCATGACCTTTTATAGTAGTATCAAGTTGTGTAATAGAAGTTTATAATTCATTCATCATTTTGTAGTAATTACGGCGCATTACTTCAAGTAATTGCAAACCCTGTTTATTGAATAATTCAATAAGTTCAAGATGGAATGGTGAATCAGCTATTAAACCCTTTGGGTAATGCCAAAAGTGAAGTCCTTTAGGAACTATTTTGTCTTGTAAATAAATATTAAAATATTCAATTTCCAAGTTTAGCTTTTTAAATTTGAGCAAATTTCTATCCAATTCATTTAACTGTAATGAAAGAGTGACAATATTTACAGCCGAGCTTCCCCTTTCCTGACCATTATTAGCTACTGAAAGACCTAAAGGTGTAGTAAGCCAGTCCTGCAGAGAAGGAAACCCAATAAGCCCTGTTGAATGTTGCTGTCCCATCGTTTGTACAGTTTGACTATTATTAGTAGTAATAGCTTCAGTGTTCATACGAGCAGTGGCGTTCAAAAGATTATTCGTTTGGCTAACATTGAGCCCAATGTCGTCTTCATTCCTATTGCTGTTACTAAGTTGCCCAAACAATGTTTGTTCAGAATTACTTATGTTAAAAGGAACACAAGGGGTACTCACATTAGATGTGGAAGACCGGTGATTCACCACGGCATTTACCCTTAAGTTACTATTAGTTTCCACACGCTGCAAATGCTGTTGCAACAAACTTTGACTTGTAACAATAGAATCCATTCTGGTGCTGATAGTTTCAATCCGCTGTGTTAACGCTTGGATAAGAAGCGTTAAATTAACAGAATTCTCTTCAGTTTCTCCTCCTGACAAATTAACAATTGGTTGATTAGAATCCACATGATCCACACGTTCTTTTGCCATGGCTGTAAACAAACGACTGAACCACGTACAAAGAATCCACTTAAAACTTTTAAATAACAAAAAAAGAAAAGCCTGGTACAGAGCATGAGTGGATTAAATAATTTTACGGTTTTATTAAGCGCTTTTCGTCTAGCTTAATAACTAGACTTCCTCAGACAAACCACATAAAACAAACAACTTCTTAAATAGTATCAATGAAAATCACGTGAGACGAAATAACGAAAATTTAAAGGGGCAGCAGCACTGAATGATGCAGCAGACTTTCCATTCATACATTTTGGATGTAGGTTTAGTTAAAAATCGACTAGAAAACTTTTGGGAAGCAAGCATATTTAGGAAGCCAACTTATTCCAATACATTCCTTCACTACACTAGTGCCCATCCACATTACCAAAAGCGATCTGTAGTGAAGGGTCAGTTGGTATGTGCTGCACGCATGGTCACCACATTCAAAGACTTTATCCTTGAATGTTCGAATTTGAGAAACGTTTATTAGAAGAGGTTACCCTGTGGCCTTGGTAGATAATTTGATCGAGGAAGTTAAAAACAAAAGGAATGTTGGCTTTTATATCCTATACTTGCTATGCAAGATACAGCTTGCCAACTGACTGACACTAATTTGAATGCCAACAACTCTAATAATAATATTTTTGGATTTGGACTGTCTTTTATTATGACATTTAGTTTGGAACATGAACAGATTAGGGACATCCTCTATAAAAATTGGAGACTTCTCCAAGATTATGTCAATTTGATAAGGAAGGTAGGGGTTAAACCTAAATTTGTGTTTAGAAAAGGGTTGAACTTTAAGAATCTTTTAGAGAAAAGTGAACCCCTTACAAGTAGGAACAGTGGTATGGCAAATTGTGGTAATTGTCCTTACTGTAAGTATGTAGAAATAGGTGCAAATGTAATGGTTAATGGTATTAGGCTAACTAATAGAAAGAAATTCAACTGCAATTCTAGATCAGTGGTCTATTTGGCTAAATGTGAATTTTGTCCCTCTTTTTATATAGGGAAAACTGACCGTAGATTGTGTGATAGGATGTACGAACATTTGTATAGTATTAAGAGACAAAAAGAGGAGAATGCTTTAGCCAAACATATTAAAACCTTTCCTCACCACACTTTTAAATTTTGGATTATAGATCAGATAGAACCCAGTAGTAGGGGTGGACCTACATCTTTATATCTGGAGAGGTTAGAATTGTTTTGGCAGATTATGCTTTTAGCATACCATTATCCAGGTTTAAATGGCAAATGCACGCTTATGTGGTTATTAAAATTAAGAAGTTTGCTCAGATAAAAAGCTTGTTCAGATAGAAAATGTGCTTTTTAAGTTCGTTTTAATACATTAATATAACCAATTTATTCAACATGTACCAATTGTGATATTCATATATATGTATTTTATATATATTTTTTTTTCCTATTGTATTTTTTATACTTCTTACGATGTATTTTTTAGTGTGTTTTTCATTCCAAGTTTAGCTTTTAACATTGAAATATAAGCTCTTTTATGATTATTCACCTATTTATTTATTTATTCATTCTTCTGTGTTTTTTTAATGAAATGAGAATAGTTAAATATCAATTTATACATCCTGATTGCTTGTTTAATATATATATATATATATATATATATATATTTGTTTCTGATTATCTTTATTGATTTTAATGTTATGTTTTGTGAATGGAAAGTCTGATGCATCATTCAATGCTGTTGCCCTTTTAAATTTTAATTATCTCTTGTCTCACGTGATTTTCATTGATACTATTTGAGAAGTTGTTTGTTTTATGTGGTTTATCTGAGGAAGTCTAGTTATTAAGCTAGACGAAAAGTGCTTAATAAAACCATAATATTCAGGTGTTTATTTTGTAACTCAAACACCTGGATCTCAGTTATTCCATGGTCAAGGCATATCTCTGCTCATTTTGAGCAAGTGGAGATCAGGACAGCTATCCTGCATGTGCTGCTTAAGTACTTCTTTAGAGAAATTTTGCACCTTCAGTTTTCTTTCAGTAGCCCATTGCCTCCTTAGGACCTTAATTTCATGAATGTCCAGTACACCCATCATCCTTTGAATCAGATAATTTGGTGGTTCTTGAAGTTTCTGTGTTTGGGCAAAGCTTTTCATAACAGCCATTACCTCTGTCTGAAATATCTCAGAGACCGAGGCTCTTTTTCAGAGAGATACAGTATATCTGGTCTTTAACAAGAACTCGGTAGTAAAAGGCACTTCCTCTTTGGAAACATACTTTTCTTTTGCTTTTAACTTTTCACTGACTTCCATGTGACTTAGTTTTCACTGTTTGGTATTCTTCCCAATGTTTATGCACTTCTGATGTCAGCTATAAGAAATAAGTACTCGCTATATTAGTTGCTCTATGAAGCGGTCTTCTGCAGTGGGTGCCAATTATCATTTCACTCCTCCCGTGTGTCTAGGCACTCCTACCAGCCTCTGACAGTGATACAACCTGCTAACATTCAGGTAAGTATAGATTTACATATTACTGTAGGTCATGCTTTGTTTCCTGTCTTGCAGGTTGTTCTTATTCAGTGCAGAGAGGATTAACTGCACACTCATCTAGGCTGGCAGTTGATGTCATGATGTGCACCATTAGGACATATGTGTACTTTTAGATTCTGAAATAAAAATAAGTTGATGATAGCTAAGGAAAAATTCCAACAATTGCAAATGCAGAAGCCCCTCCCCACCCCCACCCCCTCACAGATCTGCTTATATGATGGACACAGATTTGTTACTTCTTTGGGACTACACAGTTTGGCAACTGTTGCATAATTTTAAACTAAGGTGTTTAAGCAGTTTACTGAAGTACAGTTTGTGAATCTGGACTTAATTTGATGTATACGTTTATGGCATGTGATTCCACCTTTATGTGCAGACTTCCCGCTGAGCTGCTGACCAAACGGCATGTAGCGTGCAATAAAACGTGCATCGGTTTACTAATATTTTTATTATCTTTTTCCAAAACTGTAGTTCCTGCATTTAGTGTGAAGTAAAATAAATTCGTTCACAAGAAAAGAATGTATAATCGCTATGCTGCTGGCAAAGACGAGTAATACTCGTTCTGCACCAATGAGAACTAAGTATGAAGAAGACATCATGTGTGTGGTCACTGTCATCTGCCCCTCTGCTCTGGCATGTGCTGATTGGCCTGTGGTGCGGTGCAGTCCAGGATATCCTGACAGACATATTCCTGAATCTTCACTCCAGAAGGTAGCTGAAGGTGTGATCCAGGGAGTCTAGTGTGAGTTTGACGGCAGGCCTGGCTGCGGGAATGCCACCATGGAGGGAAGGAGGGTGCACTGTGGTTGGAGGCCAGCTCTGCTGTATTAGGAGAAGGGATAGGGATTTGCTGTGCCTGACAAGCTCCTGGTGGAAACCCAGAAGTGCTGCATTATGCAGACACAAGTCAGTGCGTATTTATTGGAGGGGGGGGGCAAGCATAACATATGTCTGCAGAGGGCTTACTTGTTGACGCATATGCACTCTTGCATACCAATGTCAATACATAACTTGCGTTAGGCGATAGGAATATGGATATGAAAAAAAAAAAATCTTTCTCTCAGTCATGTGACAGCTTCAGTATTACTAGGCAAAGCTGTTACTCCTGCCCAGTAAAATGGAATTTTCAGGGAATAAATGAACAAAATAATGAGATTCCGGAAACAGGGATAGGAGTTGGAGCACTCTCCCCCCTCAACAAAAAGAATCCATGCTGAAAGGGAATTAGGAATGATGTGAACTAAATATGAAAATGTCATGTGTATATTTTAGCTTTCCCATCTCTGATTGTTCAAGTTTATTTCCTCTTTGCAGTGCACTAAATATAGCGAGAACACATGGGTCCTAGAAAACCAGCCTCCAGGTACCGTTGTACTCCAGGTTGAGGCCTCTGATGCTGACCTTGGGCTGAATGGAGAAATAAAATACGGAATTATGCATCGCGAAGGAGTTACACCAGGTTTCACGATTCATCCTGAGACTGGTGAGTTCTATTCTGCACTTGGCTAGCACAGTTGCTGAAGCTTTAGTGTGCATTTGAGTGTGATGAATAAAACTAGAAATGGCACACCATGTAATTAATTTCACACACCAGCTACTCCAGCTATTAGATATGTTATGTAAGCACTGCCTTAAGCACAGTTTTCTCCAGAGATGTTTTGCAAATGTTGGGCTTATGAACATGATCTGACATTATTTGATGATTTACATGAGAAAAAAATCAGCAACAGATTTCCACTACTGATAATGCAATGAACAGGAATGCACATGGTTATGGTAAACAACAATGTGGGACATCTTGTAGATTTGCATAATTATGCAAAAATATTTGAGGAAGATTAATTCTGTGATAAACTTGCTAATTTATGTTAATTATTTGATGGTGTTAAAAGCTTCCAAAAGTTTAAGGAAATGCTTATCTTTCCTGTCAATTCAGCATTTTAATTAAGTTACGTAAAATTGTAGACATATGCTTCAACACCTCTGAAATGCTAAAGACAAATGTATATTACATTTCTGTACATTCCATGCTCCCACATTAATGTGCTCATTCTTAATGTGTGTAGCAGCTAATGTACCGGTATTACTGGTGTTGAGGCTGAATAATTGTTGCTTGTATCCTTCTTCTTGGAGTGGATGGCATTCCACTCAACCTCTTAGTGTAAGACATCTGGACAAAGCCTAAAATAATGGAGTGACAAAGACCCAAAAATAGGGACAGATTTTAAATATTGTTCTTATAAACTTAGAAAGTTTCTAGAATAACAGGATTTATGTTAACACACATTTTCCGAAGAATATGAAGTCTGAAGCACAGATGTATGTTATTATTTAGTGACATCAATATTCAGTGATTTGCCAGCAAACCACAAATTTTAAGTGTAACAGACCAAAAATCTGAGGCAAAAATGTGGACAGTTTAGAGGTATGGTGGATAGGGGACAAAAATGGACTTCCATCTGCTGATACCATTTAAATGGGCAGTTTTTCTCTTCCACGCAATAAATGTTAGAAAAAGTTGTAGTTAAGCTATGATATGTGGAAGCCTAACGCTAAACAACTTGTGAATTATGATGAAGGCTCATAGGTTTATAGGCAATTACTATGCTAATGATCCTACAGGAGAGACCGATCTTTTGAATTAACATGTCCATGAATATAGTGTTCAACATGGAGCGCGACCTGACGTATGAATCAGGTACTGGAGTTCCTGCTTGGCTAATGATCCCAGAGGGCCTTTTTCCATCTAGTAATGCTTCCCAAGAGTGAACATTAAACCCTGTACTTTGTGTGTAAGGTAAACACATTATGCTGACCCCTACAAACAGTTCGGAAAAGGAAGAGAAAAAGGTATCTGGGTAAGTGGGCAGGCACACAGATTTACAGTCATAGTTTGGAATGGAATGCTCTTGAGAAAGGAATGCAAAACTATCTGCCAGCTTATATAAAAAGAACACAACTTGAAGCAAATAAATACAGTTTTGTTATGTGGGAGTGTGGAGCTAAGTGTGAAGGTGACATTATTAATAAGCAGAAGCATGCTTGTGGCAGGGACATTATAAATTAACTTGTCTTAGAGCCTGTTTTTGTAGCAATGTACACCTTGACCCAGGTTGACACACTTATGCCTTAAAAGAGTTTTTATCAAGATTCTGACATGACTAGTGTAAAGTGAATCTGGTGTTTTTAAGAAATGTGAGGAAACTGCCAGGTAAAGCTTTTACTAACAAAAGTAATATTAATTAATCAAGTTTAATTTGTTAGTGTACATGATTCCTAAAAGACTTGTAATACAGCTTTGATGAGTCATTTGTTACAAATGTTATACTATTTATTTACTTTTATCAATTTAATCTCTTTTCACTATTTAAGTATTCTTAAGTATTATCTACCTGCTGTGAAACATATCTGAATAGAGCACTAAAGAATTTCCATGTGGAGAACATATCAACTTCCTTAAGGAAGGGGAAAAAAATGGATGCTTGTTGCTACTGAAATGTGTGAGGCTGTATACCTGTACATCAAACCCATTAAATGGCTGCTTGTTGCTGCTGAAACGTGTGAGGCTGTATACCTGTACGTCAAACCCATTAAATGGCTGCTTGTTGCTGCTGAAACGTGTGAGGCTGTATACCTGTACGTCAAACCCATTAAATGGCTGCTTGTTGCTGCTGAAATGTGTGAGGCTGTATACCTGTACATCAAACCCATTAAATGGCTGCTTGTTGCTGCTGAAATGTGTGAGGCTGTATACCTGTACATCAAACCCATTAAATGGCTGCTTGTTGCTGCTGAATTGTGTGAGGCTGTATACCTGTACGTCAACCCCATTAAATGTCTGCTTGTTGCTGCTGAATTGTGTGAGGCTGTATACCTGTATGTCAAATCCACTAAATGGCTGCTTGTTGCTGCTGAAATGTGTGAGGCTGTATACCTGTACGTCAAACCCATTAAATGGCTGCTGGTTGCTGCTGAAATGTGTGAGGCTGTATACCTGTACGTCAAACCCATTAAATGGCTGCTTGTTGCTGCTGAAATGTGTGAGGCTGTATACCTGTACGTCAAACCCATTAAATGGCTGCTTGTTGCTGCTGAAATGTGTGAGGCTGTATACCTGTACGTCAAGCCTATTAAATGGCTGCTTGTTGCTGCTGAAATGTGTGAGGCTGTATACCTGTACGTCAAACCCATTAAATGACTGCTTGTTAATGCTGAAATGTATGAGGCTGTATACCTGTACGTCAAACCCATTAAATGGCTGCTTATTGCTGCTGAAATGTGTGAGGCTGTATACCTGTAAGTCAAACCCATTAAATGGCTGCTTGTTGCTGCTGAAATGCGTGAGCCTTTATACCTGTATGTCAAACCCATTAAATGGCTACTTGTTGCTGCTGAAATGTGTGAGGCTGTATACCTGTATGTCAAACCCATTAAATGGCTGCTTGTTGCTGCTGAAATGTGTGAGGCTGTATACCTGTATGTCAAACCCATTAAATGGCTGCTTGTTGCTGCTGAAATGTGTGAGGCTGTATACCTGTATGTCAAACCCATTAAATGGCTGCGTGTTGCTGCTGAAATGTGTGAGGCTGTATACCTGTATGTCAAACCCATTAAATGGCTGCGTGTTGCTGCTGAAATGTGTGAGGCTGTATACCTGTATGTCAAACCCATTAAATGCCTGCTGGTTGCTGCTGAAATGTGTGAGGCTGTATACCTGTACGTCAAACCCATTAAATGGCTGCTTGTTGCTGCTGCTGAAATGTGTGAGGCTGTATACCTGTACGTCAAGCCCATTAAATGGCTGCTTGTTGCTGCTGAAATGTGTGAGGCTGTATACCTGTACGTCAAACCCATTAAATGGCTACTTGTTGCTGCTGAAATGTGTGAGGCTGTATACCTGTACGTCAAACCCATTAAATGGCTGCTTGTTGCTGCAGAAATGTGTGAGGCTGTATACCTGTACGTCAAACCCATTAAATGGCTGCTTGTTGCTGCTGAAATGTGTGAGGCTGTATACCTGTACGTCAAACCCATTAAATGGCTGCTTGTTGCTGCTATAATGTGTGAGGCTGTATACCTGTACGTCAAACCCAGTAAATGGCTGCTTGTTGCTGCTGAAATGTGTGAGGCTGTATACCTGTACGTCAAACTGATTAAATGGCTGCTTGTTGCTGCTGAAATGTGTGAGTCTGTATACCTGTACATCAAACCCATCAAATGGCTGCTTGTTGCTGCTGAAATGTATGAGGCTGTTATACCTGTACATCAAACCCATTAAATGGCTGTTTGTTGATGCTGAAATGTGTGAGGCTGTATACCTGTACGTCAAACCCAGTAAATGGCTGCTTGTTGCTGCTGAAATGTGTGAGCCTGTATACCTGTACGTCAAACCCATTAAATGGCTGCTTGTTGCTGCTGAAATGTGTAAGGTTGTATACCTGTACATCAAACCCATCAAATGGCTGCTTGTTGCTGCTGAAATGTGTGAGGCTGTATACCTGTACATCAAACCAGTAAATGGCTGCTTGTTGCTGCTGAAATGTGTGAGGCTGTATACCTGTACATCAAACCCATTAAATGGCTGCTTGTTGCTGCTGAAATGTGGAAGGCTGTATACCTGTATGTCAAACCCATTAAATGGCTGCGTGTTCCTGCAGAAATGTGTGAGGCTGTATACCTGTATGTCAAACCCATTAAATGGCTGCTTGCTGCTGCTGAAATGTGTGAGGCTGTATACCTGTATGTCAAACCCATTAAATGGCTGCTTGTTGCTGCTGAAATGTATGAGGCTGTTATACTTGTACATCAAACCCATTAAATGGCTGTTTGTTGATGCTGAAATGTGTGAGGCTGTGTACCTGTACATCAAACCCATTAAATGGCTGCTTATTGCTGCTGAAATATGTGAGTCTGTATACCTGTACATCAAACCCATTAAATGGCTGCTTATTGCTGCTGAAATGTGTGAGGCTGTATACCTGTACATCAAACCCATTAAATGGCTGCTTATTGCTGCTGAAATATGTGAGTCTGTATACCTGTACATCAAACCCATTAAATGGCTGCTTGTTGCTGCTGAAATGTGTGAGGCTGTATACCTGTATGTCAAACCCATTAAATGGCTGCTTGTTGCTGCTGAAATGTGTGAGGCTGTATACCGTTACGTCAAACCCATTAAATGGCTGCTTGTTGCGGCTGAAATGTGTGAGGCTGTATACCTGTACGTCAAACCCATTAAATGGCTGCTTGTTGCTGCTGAAATGTGTGAGGTGGTATACCTGTATGTCAAACCCATTAAATGGC
>NC_056732.1:55331487-55358987 GCF_019279795.1 Protopterus annectens
GAGGTTCTCCAGTTCAATTCCCAGCTGGGGTTCCTTCTCTGTGGAGTCTGCATGCCCTTCTTGCATTTGTGTGGGTTTCCTCCTGGTGCTCCGATTTCCTCCCATGTTAAAAAGACATGCATCTGCAGCGTTTCTCCCTGGGCCTCTGCTGAAAATTGGCTCCGTTCCAAGTCAGACTTTCCCAGTTAACAAATGTTGAATAAATAAATATGTAATTATACAGTGCTGCTCTATAATATCTCTTTTTCTGTGTAAAACATATATCTGTATCTTGAAATATTTTTTATCGTTTATATAATGTATCTGATCTGCCACTGACTCAAGTGATGGCTGAAAAGGGTCTGTGGACCACTAGCCCTTCAACTTGGTTAACAAACCAAACAGATAAATAAACTGACCGTGTACCTAAATCATAGTTTGTGAAAATCAGCATTGTTTTACTCTTTGATGTTTCCTGACATATTGTTCTCAATATCCACAGTGAGTCTAGAATTAACTCCTTCTGTAGTTCATATTTAAATACACTTGGGAATTATTTTTACTAACTGAGTTGATCCTAGTAGTGGTAACAGTATCCTTGCTATAGTGTTTGCTTGCATGTCTTAATATCTTATCATTTTGGCTCGCAGTACACAGTACACTTTAGTAACGCTACTTAGTGTAATTTTTCTTCAGCTACATCCCCACATAGGCATAGGACATAAAGGTGACATACGAACACTCCATACTCGGACCATTTTTGCCGCCAGTCCAAACTCCACAGTTGCACGTCAGTGTGAAAGCCCTTCGCTGAGCTGGTTTCTACCGAATGGTTTACAGATAAGTGCCCCATTGACATTCCTTCTTTTTATTCCTTTCTTGTGTACTTAAGAGTCCATGTCATCTAGGAAGGGAAAATGTCAAAGTGGGAGGCAGATTCCCAATAAAGACGGTCACTAAAAGTGTTTGCTCTGCGTTGGTGCTTCACACAAGCATACCCAGTGTACCATTTGTAAAGCTTTTTTTCCGAAAATGCTTCCCAGCCATCTGCCTCCTCTATGTATTTATCTTGAGAAGCAATTTCTCAAACTTTTGACCCATGGTGTAATGGCTGAATCTGTCTTCTCCAAAATATAGCCATCTCTTAAAAAGAAGACCAAGATGTCTTAGTCTAACTCTGCTGCTGTCCAGCCTCTACCGGACATCTGTCTCGAGGTGAATGAAGACCTCAAAGACCATCCTATGCAGATACTGGTTTCCTCTGCTATAACCCTATCAGAAGTCAGCATGGAAATGGCTTCCCACATGTCCTCTGAGGCAAAGCAAACATCTGCAGGGGATGCTGAGGTGGAACCATGGCTGATCATTTCCAAAGGGCCTAGGGGGATTCTCCAGATTCTGGTGAGGGAAGGGTCCCTGGTACTCTTACTGAGTTTAGGCATGGCTCTGAGCCACCTAGATTGGTCAAAACAGTTTTACTAAAGAAGAAGCAGAAAACTAAGCACATACCTCCCATTGCTAAGGACCCTCAGAGAGAATGGCAGGATTTTACTCAAGGGTTGTTCAGTGTCCTGATGGCCTTAAGTTCAACTCAGGGGGTGTCTGTTCCTGCTTCAACATGGTCCTCTACTTCAGCTAAAAGGACTAGGCAGTCTGATTCTTCAGATGAGGACAGGGATTCAGGGGTTGCATCATAAGCTTCCTTTTCACAAATTACTTCTCTTTTAGAAATGATTCCTTGAGTTCTGACTCTGCCTTTGAGTAGTCATACTTTGGGGTGACAGTAGTTCACATGATGGAATATTTTAAATGGAACTGTTCACAAGTCTCTGTTATTCAAAATAGGTATTATAAGCTGTAGCAGATAGTGTCCTAAACCTTCTTCTGTCCCTCCCCCCCATGTCAGATGTCTCGTTGGATGTTTTGTAGTTACTTCCTTGGCTCCTGATTCCCAGTCTCTGGCCCCTAAGAAACCTGACCATTTTTATAAAGTGCCTGAAGTCTTTAAGTACCTTTATAAGTGTCCTTCTTCAGACACTGATGTGGTTTCTCTTTCTGCTGACAAATCATCCAAAGTTTTGTCCTCTTCCAAACTCCTTCCCTGTGATAAAGAGCTATGAAGAGGTGGGGGGAAAAAGTGTACATTTCTGCTGCTGTGGTGTTTAGGGCCATTAATTATCAAACCCATATGACCAGGTATGTTTTGGTCCTTTTGTTACAGCTTAGGAGAGGGGACACTCTGACCATCCTGACTCTGAAGGAGTGACTGCTGCTCTCTCCTCATTAAGTTCCTCTTCTCAGGTTGCCCGTCACTCTATCAAATTTATTTATTTACTTATTTGCAGTTTGTTAACCGGGAAAGTCCATTGGGCCTAGAAGAACCATTTTCAATGGAGGCCCGGGGAGAAAAGCTCCATGATTCAGTATTTACAAAATTATATTGTAAAATTCATAACTACAATGTTTACAATAATAAAGAAACAAAACATTTCAAGTAGTTCATAAAAGAAAAACATTTTGAATTATGTAATTCAGTAACCAAAAAGCTATGAGGAAATTTATAGAGAGAGAGAGAGAGAGAGAGGAGGGTTGGGAGGGTGGCCTAATGGTTAAGGTGTTTGCTTTACAAACACAAGGTGCAGGGTTTAAGTCTCACAAGGCCTAATTGGCTAGGCTTACAATGGCTTGCAAGGGCAGTTAGCTTAGTAAGAACCTATGAGAGAGAGAGAAAGAGGGGGAGGGTAGCCTAATGGTTAAGGTGCTTGCCTTACAAACACAAGGTGCAGGGTTTGAGTCTCTCAAGGCCTAATTAGCTAGGCTTACAATGGCTTGCAAGTGCAGTTAGCTTAGTACTAACCTATGAAACTATGAGAGAGAGTGAGGAAATTGAGAGAGAGACACTTTTGAAAAAAAAAGTACAGAAAAAATTAGATCAAGAAGTGGTTATTAGGATGTTTTTGAAATAGGAGAAGGCCTAGGGATGAGTTAGAGGGTAGTGAAAGGGTAGATGTATCAAAGGGGTGAGAGCAGGAGCATTCCCAGAGGGATGAGAGTGAAGTCAAATTTTAAACTTAGAGAGATTATGGGTAGTTCTGATGTGAGGGGGCAGTTAATTCCATGTATATAGTTATGATGCAGCTGATGCATCCCCTAGAGCTGCTACTTTCAGTTCAATTATTAAGAGGTACTCTTGGCTTCACCTCTAGGCTTTACCTGATGGTATTAAGGCCAAGCTCCTAGATGCTACTTTGGACAATCAGAATCTCTTTGGTACAGATGCTGCTAACTTGTTTAAGAATCTACAAGACAAAGGTAAAGCGATGAAGGATCTTAAACAAATCTATGTTTCTCTCATACCAAAATTTCAGAGAAACTGTCCTTCTAAGTCTGCATTTGTACATAGGCAAACTCTTCATCATTCTAAAGGGAAGAGGGTTCTTAAGCATATTTTCGCAAACCCACCCAGACATCAAAAACTCAAAATCCTCCAAGTCCCCTTTTCAGGACAAATTTTCCTCCATCTTACATATTTTCTCCCCTTCCCTTCGACCAGATTCCTCTGTCTCTCAGGCTTTCTCTGTCCCTCCCTGTTTGGCAACAGATACGTTCAGACTCTTGGATTCTGTCCATTGTCCATCATGGTTATATTATAGTATGGAAATCCCTTCCTCCCTTCTCAGGTCTTCCTCAACATCCTCCAGATCAACTTCCTCATTTCTCTGGAGTTCTGCAGGATTTACTGGATCAGGGCATCATTCAACCAATTTCAGTATCCCAAAGAGAAACAGGGTTTTACTCCAGAATGTTTCTGGTTCCCAGAAAATAGGAGTCATGGAGACCTTTCATCTTTCCTTTTTAAATACCTTTCTAAATATTCCTTCCTTTTGGATGTTTTCCCTCCAGACTGTGTTTCCCCTCTTATTTCCATCTAAAGGACACCTATCTTCATATTCCTATTCACCCTCTATTCAGGAAGTTTTTATATTTCTCTGTTTCTTCCTCTCATTTTCAGTTCTCCTCTTTGCTCCTTGGTCTTTTTACAGCCCCAAAGATGTTCAACAAATGTCTGCCCCTGTCATAGCCTTTTGCAGGCTTCATAGAATCCAAGTATTCCTATATCTTGATGACCTGCTTCTTTGGGATCTCTCCCAATCCAGGATTTTGCAGCATCTGCACTTCACCATGCCTCTTCTGTGCAGTCTGGGATTCACCATCAACTTCAAGAAGTCAGTTCTGACTCCTTATCAAGACCATATTTTTTGGGGTTGCAGAATTCAAACCACACAATGTTGGCCTCTCTTCCATCTCCCAAAGTTCTGTCTCTAACAACCTACTTCCACTCTCTGCTCCCTCTTTCTCTCAGTACTGCAAGGTAATTTCTCAGAGCCTTGGAGTTCATGGCATCTACCATCCCCATGATTCCCTTTGCCAAGCTTCATATGAGGAAACTTCAGTGCTACGTCAAAATGTTTGGCTCCAGCATTGCCATCCTTTAGAGTTTCTATTTCCTTTACTAACCTTAGTGAAACTCAAGTTTCATTGGTGGATTCAGCAGACCTCCCTCAATCTGGGACTGCCTTTTCAGACTCCTACCACTGCTCAGGAGCTATTCATAGACACTTCCGAACTGGGGTGGGGAGCCTGTTCCAACAATCTGAGGGTTCAGGATTTATGGTCCCTTCTGTGAAGACTGGTAGAGAAGGGTGAAGGCTGCCAGCCTGGTCAAATAGAATATGATACATAATTCTGGCATTTGTAAATATAAATGTAAAATACAGGTTTGTTTCTTAAATGAGAGAAAATACTAAAATGTTGAACTTCAAGATTGTAGCAACATTGCCATCTGCTGTAAGGAAAACTAAGTCAAGCATTTCACATCTGTTCTTTGAAATTAAAATTATGTTTTGTATGTTCTTTGATCTGTAGAGCTCAGAGTCAGTCTGTGTGGACTAGCACATTTTTTCTATTGTTTTAACTTAAGGAATAATTACTAGAGTGTACATGTGAAATGTCTTTTATTGTTGTAGCTTCCTGAGCAGGTGTTAGCTTGCTAAATAATGTAGCCTGTTGGCCTGGGAACTCCAGGCTGTCAAAGAAATTATGTAATGGGAACTAAATGAGAATGATGTCATCTGGGTGGGCCTAGCAGAAATGTTTGTTAGTGATTTTAAAAAAACATTGCTCAGAGAGAGACTGTAAGTATTCCTGTCTTGATATCCAACCTACAGCACTGCCTGTTGTCTTAAGTAAGTTATCTTAGAAGTGTGTTTTCTTGAAGAAATAGCTAGGACTATAAAGATTAGACTAAGTGTTTTCTGTATTCAGATCAGAACTTTCCTACTGTATTGTTTTAAGTTTCTGTGTGATCTCTGAACTCCTGAATAGCACTGTGGTGTAGTATTATTGTCTTGCGTTTTTAGTATTTATTAAATATTTTTAAACACTTTTCAACTGTGGCTGGTTTATGTACAGATAAGTTAAGCTCTAGAGTACATTACATATTTATAGAGTTTGTTGTACAAAGCCACTCTAATAAGCCTTAAGACTGTTTAGTCACACTTACTATTGGATAATAATACTGCACAGTAATAATTGGACACCCTTTTAAGGGCCTTTGGGTAGCTGATAATTATTAGCTGGTGGTGGCAGTAATTACTACTGTATAGTCTGGGTATAGGGGCACAGCTGGAGAATCTGTGTCAGCCTTTCCCAGGAGTGTCTGTGAAGTTGTATAAATACTTATCTCAAAGTGTGTGTGTGTGTCAGCTACTTGGGCAGGGACATGAAGCACTGGTTGGACAGAGAGGGTACTGGAGGTTAGCTTGTCAGCTAGGCTGAGATCTGGACCCTATAGCTGTGCAAGTGGGGAGTCTTATTGGGGACCTGAGGAGCAAGGGAACGACCAGCCCTAGACTGACTGTGATCTCTGTGTGCTCTTAAGGGAAATTGCACTTTACTGTGTGTATTTGTTATCCTTTTCTCCTATATATGAGACACCCTCTCTGGTGTTAGTGGTGAGGATTGAGGCTCCTTGATTGCTGGGCCAGGGCATGGGCATCACACCTTCAACTGAAGTCAGACCACATTGATACAAAAGGAATGACGGTGCACATTCTGGCTTTTCAGGTCTTCCATTTTCTTTGTTCTCCATCTCCTTTTAAAAGTCATTGCAGACAACACCACAGTCATGTGGTACATTAACAAACAGAGGGGCACAAGGTTTTATTTTCTTTGCAGAATAGCTCTTCAGGCCTGGGATTTGGCTGTCCTCCATCAGGTAACCATTCAGGTGGTCTGCATCTTTTCAGAACACAACTTAGGGGCAAACTCCCTGAGCAGGTCTAGGACACACCCTTAGAAATGGGTGCTTTACATAGAGGTGTTTCTGTACATAGTACATCAGTAGGGTATTCCTCAAGTGGTTCTTTTTGCTAACCCTCCAAACAGGCAACTTTCTCACTTCTGTTTCAGAGTCCCAAGTCCTCTGACTTGGAAGGTGCATGCTATGTCCTTTTCCTGGAAGGAGATAGTCCTCTATGCTTACCCTCCTGTTCCTCTTCTTCCCAGAGTAAGACTCCCCAAGAATCTTGCTGGTGACACCTTTTTCACCTCACCATATGGACCCTCTCACAGAAGACAGTGGGTCTCTCATCCACCCTCACTTTTTGACTCTTAAGTTGACACTTTGGGTGGTAGGATTTTGATCCCATTTAGACACCTCTTTTCTAAGGACATGCCTGGGGTTCTGCAGGAGGTCAGAAACTCACTACCAGAAAATCCTATATGGAAAATATTTTCTGTTTGGTCTTTCAAGCATCACAAGGATCCCTTTTCAGTGGAGGTCCCTTTGGTCCTTTCTTATTTGTGTGAACTGCTCCATGGTTTAGCATATCTTCTGTTAAAGCGCATCTGTCAGCAATCCTGTCTTGTCTGCTCTTGAACCGACCTTTGACTTCTCATTTTGTTTGAAGTCAAACAATTTCTACAAGATGTTCTTCATATCAGACCTCCAAGAAAACCTTTTCCTTCCTCTTGGGCCATTAATTTTGTCCTTGGAAAGCTGACTCAGGCTCCTTTTAAGAGCAACTTTCCTTCTTTGTAAAACTGCACTTGGAAGATTGTTTTGTTGGTTGCCCTACTTCAGCCAAGAAGGTTGCTGAACTTCAGGCTATGATTGAATTTCCCCATTTTTGATTTTTCATAGGGACATGGTGCCTCTGCATACTAATCCTTTGTTTATGCCCAAGGTACTCAATGAGTTGTCTCTTAGTCTGTTTAGTGTCCTTCCTTTTTTCCTTCTGTACAATCTGCTAGTGAGAACATTCTTCACACCTTAGATTTACATAGACAGCTCAGGTATTATTTGAATAAGACAAAAGTTATCTGCAAATCTGAACAACATTTTGTTTCCTTTCATAGTAGGACATTGAGTTTGGTGGTTTCTAAGCAAACTGTCTTCTCTTGGATTTCTAAGGTCATTACTTTTTGTTATTCCTTTCATGGGAAACGGATTAATTTTTCAGTTAGGGCTCATTCTGTGAGGTAGTGGCCTCTTCTGGAGCTTTCTTCAAGCATTTGGATACTAGCTCCATCCCTGATGCTGCCACTTGGTCCTCTGTCCACATGTTTGCTAAACATTACAAGCTGGTTGTCATTTCCAGAGGCAGAGCAAAATTTGCCAGGGTTATCCTTTATTGGATTTGTGGATGGTTCCTCTGTGCCGTGCTCCCATCTTTTACAGTAGCTTCAGTAATCTCCCACACGTTATGAATACAGAAACAAAAGGACACCTATCTTCATATTCCTATCCACCCTAGGGGGATGAAAAGGCTTTGGTATACTGGCTGGATGTTGGGCTATCCTTGGCAGGAGATCCCACATGTTATAAATACTGTAGCAGTGAAAAGAAGGACTTCTACTTTTGTAGTAAGATTTTATATAACTGCGCTTTCTGCCATAAATATATTACAACCACAAGCTGAGCAACTGTTTGTTTCTCCGCTGCAGAGATTGCATTTTTCTGTATCTCCCACTTTTTCTATTGATTTTTCCAAACAATTTTGTATGCAGTTCATTGTTTTGTGCCTGCCATTATCAGCTTTTCATCTTTTGGTTTAAATTCACCTCTCATTCACCATTCATTTGTCAAATGCTGATCAAAATATTTCTCCAGAAATTATATTTGCCCATGTAACTGTGAGCTTTCTATCTGTCTCTCTTTTTTAACTTTTCCAAATGTTTGGTTATTTTAATTTCTTGACAGGAATAGACTTCATTCCTAAATCAGAATCAATATTGATTCAGTCATTGATGTTTGCCAAGAGTGTTGCTCTTTGTGGTTTTCCTACACACTCTCAAGGAAAAATTGCTTCAGTGTTAGTAGCCCACAGGAAAAAAATGCAAATGACATAATGCCAAATGCTTTTTCCCATTGGAAATCATTTCTGGTATAATTTCTAATCATGTGCTGACCATGTTTCCTGCAAAAAAAAAAGAAAAAAGAAAAAATGCATTTTTTCTCGCTTTTGGTTTACAGGCATTTTTTTCATTCTTTTGAAATGTTCAATTTCAGGAAGTTCACATTTTATAGCAGAACCGTTCTTAGCAGTCACTTTGTATGCAGATTTGCATTCTGTCCTTCATGTGGGATAACTTACATATATGGTCAATGTCTTCAAACATTGAACTTATAATAACAAAAAAAAAAAAAAAGTACCCTAATGGGTTTAAGCAGAGGGGCAAGCCCCCCTGCACCCCCACACCCCCCACTACTTAAATATACCAACTCAGAGACCGCACTACATTGCAGTAAACGGAAATCTCCCCTTACGGAGATTTCCGTTTACACGTTCGATATTGTGCGCTTTCGCTATTCTCGTGTCGACAATGTCAGCTTTCGAGAATATAATATAGACCCGCACAGTCAAATGCACGTGGAAATTATTTATTTTCCTTATTTACCCAGCTGCTTGTACTACTGCTGGAGCTACCTTGGTGCGCTTGTATGACATCACGCTGGTTTCTGCTTGTCAGTCTTAATATTTTATAACGTTATGTCTTTCAGCACACAGGGCGTTATAGTAGCTGGGGTGGATATTTCATTATTTAATGGGGCTTTTTTTCCTTTTCTGTTCAAGTACAGTATGTCGTTTTCTTAACTAGTCTCTAGTTTCTTAACTACTGATATTGGATGATCACACTTGATTGCTACCTTTTTGTTTCAGCAACTGTTTGTGATATGTTGTTGTGTCTTTCGGCTTTTCCCAGTTAGGGGTCACCACAGCGGATCTCTGGTCCGCTAATGATTGGTAGTTTATTTTTACGTGCCGAGTTACCAGCCCTGATGCACAACCTTCAACGAAGGTATGCCCATTCACGCATGTCTCCACGCAGAAGACGCTCTAGCTGAGAATCGAACCCGACAGCATCTTACTGTGAGGCGACAACGCTACCGCAGCACCACTACCGCGGGTAGTAACTGTTTGTGATATAAGCTTTGCAATTATGCTGTAAAAATCAAAGAGAAATGAAATCTTGTTAAATAACTTTCTGATGAAGACGTGCTTAAAACATTTTTCTAAGCACCTTTTTAAGTTGTTATACTCTAGTTTCATGCTAGAGCAAAAATAGCAGCTGTCATATATTAGCATCAGAAAGCTGAAGCAGCTTTAAAAGCTGTAATACACGTTTGCACTGCCACACTTCTTTTTTGTGTGTAGGAGTACGACATGTATTACAACTTTAAAGCAGTTAAACGGGCAGAGATACACTTCATGTGTGTCCATTGTTTGTGAGGCAGTGCTAAGAGTGTCTCAATCTTGAAAGCTGTAAAACACTTCTCCTTCCTAATGTTTCTTTTCTCTCTCTTTTGCACTTTTCTTTCTCTCTGTCTCTCAAAGTGGTAGTATACAGAGCAGGTGGAAGTCCATATTCTGCAAATAATTATGATTGTTTCTCTCTGATCATAGCCAAGTAGTTTTTGTGGTTTCGGAAATGATGTCAAGATTCACCCCTTGAGCTTTGCTATTAAAGTGAATTTCTTGGCATACATTTCTCAGACTTATAACAAACTGGTTATAATCAGAGAACCAATCATAATTCTGTTTGTGGTTCACATTGCCAGTACTTCCTATATATTTGTATAGTGCAATATTTGTAGCTTCCTGTATAACAATACTATTGTATTATTGTGTATATTAGTATGACCCTCATTCATAAATACATCACAGTCAGCAATTAAATGTGCAACTCTTTTTAGTGCTGTATGAGAGACCCTACAATTGTCTGTATCTCCCACTTTTTCTATGTATTTTGTGAACCATCTCATATACAGTCCTTTTCTTGGGTTTTCATTTTTTGTCTTTAATCTTTTGATTTCAGTTAGTCTCTCTACTTAACCATTCATGTGTTGCATCTTGATCAGCACCAGCAGTTGTTTATACTTGTCACTATTTTAGGCTTCACAGTTTCTTTTCTCCTAGTCAAAATATTTGTATACTTTCTTTCACTTTTTAGCAGTTTCTATGGCTACCTGTTTTTGTCCACTTGTAGGTTGATTTCTATATCTACTTTCTTTAGAAACGCTTCTATGAATTAGAGAAAAATGTCATGCTAGACTTGTTTTCAGTAATTTGGATCTGACATCAACAAATATGTATGCCGTCCCACAACCGTACATTGTGCATAGTATAATCAGTTTCAGGGTGGTCTGTGTGTCCTTCGGTCCAAGGGACCACAACTGTACATCGTGCATATAATCAGTTTCAGGGTGGCCCATGTCTCCTTCAGTCCAAGGGACCACAACCGTACATCGTGCATATAATCAGTTTCAGGGTGGCCCATGTGTCCTTCGGTCCAAGGGACTACAACTGTACATAGTGCATATAATCAGTTTCAGGGTGGCCCATGTGTCCTTTGGTCCAAGGGACCACAACCGTACATCATGCATATAATCAGTTTTAGGGTGGCCCATGTGTCCTTTGGTCCAAGGGACCACAACCGTACATCGTGCATATAATCAGTTTCAGGGTGGCCCATGTGTCTTTCGGTCCAAGGGACCACAACCATACATCGTGCATATAATCAGTTTCAGGGTGGCCCATATGTCCTTCGGTCCAAGGGATACACAGTCTTTATATGCACTCTTTTTTATATACTGTTTGATCGGCATCAGGAGATGTTTGTTCCATATCCATTTAAGCCGATGATGGTCATGACTGAAAAGGGGCCCTTGTGATCCAGTTCATTTACTTGCAATTAATAAAAATTTGGATTCTTGCCATATGAATGAGGTTCTGTTTAATCAGAATGAACAACACGTCTTTAGAAGACCTTCATCAGTGGTGTAAAACCTTATTACATAGGATGTGTAGGCTGCTGCACCCACAGACAAGATGTATGGGTTGCCAAGGAGATACTTCGAGAGGTCTCCTGTGGTGCTTGTGACTAATACTGTGCTCTCTAGATTGCGTAAATGGACAAATAGGAGGGTCAGTGCTCAACTTGGGAAAAATACTACTAATAGAGGTCAGTGCCAGGCACCTTTCCCTGCAGTTGGGCCTCTATGAAAGAGCCAAAACACCTAATTTTCCCAGACTTTCCAGAAGTCCTGGCTGTACAGACAAATGTGTGGGAGTCTCTAATGGCAACGTTAGAGGTAAGTGCTGCAGTTTTTAAAGTATATGAAAAGAATGTAGTCAAGAACTTGTACAGTTTGTGCTTCATATATTTCTTACCTTATATTAAAATAAAAAGTACTACTCAGGCAAGCGGTTTATTGTTGGACCTGCTGGTGTATGTTCAGCTGAAGACTCAGGCTCACCTGTTTGCTTCAGCTATTGAACAGAGAAGAGATATTGTTCTAAATTCTAAGTTCTAAATTCTAAATTCTAAGTTCTGGGCTGGCTTAAATAATCTCCTCCATCCCGGTAAATCAGGTACCCCTACCCCTGGGACACTTATTGGCAAAAACCCAGAAGACATAGCTAATACTTTTAACTCCTTCTTTACTGAAACTATCCAGTCACTAGCCAATCAACTACCCCCTCCTTCCTCTCCCCTAGCTAACATTTCTGAGGATACATTCCCCCTCTTTAAATTACAGCCTATCCCCACCTCTTACATCAGAATCTTACTGAAGAAACTCAAACCAACCACCCTCTCGGCAGACCAACTCCCAGCGGAATACTTACAAATAGCAGCAGATGCGATAGCCTATCCTATCTCTATCCTGATTAATCGAACTATTACCGAGGCCACTATCCCCTCGATCTGGAAAATATCCTACGTCATACCACTCCATAAGGGTGGCTCTTCTACCGAACCGTCCAACTACAGACCCATAGCAATTTTGTCTCCAATAGCCAAAATCATGGAAAGATGTGTTCATAAACAATTTCTCCATTACCTCACCCTAAATAACCTATTGACCAAATCCCAACATGGTTTCAGACCCCACCATAGTACTACCACCGCCCTCCTTTCTTTTACTGACTCAATTAATACAAATCGTAATAACAGAAAAATATCTTCCGCTCTCTTTCTTGACTTGTCAAAAGCCTTTGATATGGTCAATCACCAACTACTTCTCCACACGCTAGAAACCTTCCACTTTGACACCTCAGCCCTCAAATGGTTCCTTGCTTATCTCTCTGGAAGGCAACAGGCAGTCCAATGGCAAAATAAGCTCTCTCAACTACTACCCAATACCATAGGTGTTCCCCAAGGCTCCATACTAGGTCCCCTTCTCTTTTCCGTCTTCATAAATGAACTCTATTCAGTCATCCCCAAAGCCATATGCATCCAATATGCAGACGGCTCAACCCTTATCTGTTCAGATGTCACTCTCCCTGCTTTAGAAGTAACAACCCAACACTGCTTTGCTACAGTAGAAAAATGGCTCTTTGAGAGGAATGTCATCCTAAACCCAAAAAAAACTAAGTTACTACTATTCTTTCCCACCTCAGCTCGTCCTCTAGTGCAACACAATACACAAGCTAACAATACTACCTTCTCCGTTCAGTCTAAAAACGGGACCATAATTGAACCCGATACCAACACTAAACTACTAGGGGTGACTATTGACAACAAACTTAAATTTGACTTGCATATCAGCCAGACCATAAAAGCTGTAAATAAGAAACTCGGATCCTTGTATAGAATCAAGAACTTCCTAACTCCCAACGCTAAACTAACTATCGCCCGTACCCATCTCCTCTCCACACTTCTCTATGCCTCACCTGTATTCTCTTTCCTCAACATATGCGATATTAATAAACTATCCGTGACTTACAATCACATTGCCAGATTTATAACTGGGGCTCCTTATAGAACTCACCACTGCCACAATCTAAAGAAACTTGACTGGTTAGAACTATCCAATCTCCTCAAACTAAACCAACTCTCTGTAGCATTTAAAATCATTAAGGAACCTGACAAAACCCCTTCACTGAATAACCTACTGACCCCCTACTCTAACCTAAGTAGTCTTCACTCCTCCAACAGATCTCTGGTACAAACCACCAAATCCAATAATATGGTGATGCTCTCTTCGCCAATACAATAGGAAAGGTTTGGAACTCCCTCCCTAACTACTTAAGACTCACTAACTCCCTCTCTCAATTTAAAAAACATCTTATACAATTCTTTAAGGCACATTGGCTATGCTCATGTGCAAATCCAGACTAGCTGCTAATTGAACTACAGCATATCCTATCCTACTTGAACTAGCTAACTGGGGTTCTCCTCTTTTTTGGCATCAAATAATTTGTAAATAAACTGACTACTACCCTATTTAGTTCGTTCTACTGTAATCAGTTTCTCCATGATCACTTGGAACCCTGCAATGGTGTAGAACTTTTTGAACATTGTAACATTATTGTCTCTTGAATTTGTCTCTTGAATTTGTATTGTACTTGTAATTTTGAGCTGGATTCTTTACTGTCTTGTTGATACAATAATCATGCCAAGGAAAGCATAAAGAATGTTAATTTGTCATGCCTTTCATTTATGTACCTGTAAACCTATGTGTTTTTCTGTTTTTCTGTTTTTTCTCTGTGGAGCTTTTCTCCCCGGGCCTCCGCTGAAAATGGACATGTATCCAGTCGGACTATCCCGGTCAACAAATGTAAAATAAATAAAATAAAATAAATAAATGTGACTCTAAACTTGTGATTTCAGACTGACTCTGAATCTGACTGCTTTCTACCAATGTATGGAGCGCATTCAGTTCTGAATACTGCTTACAGTACAGTCCTCCTTCCCTTTTATAACAGAATTGGTTTATTAGCTCACTAAATGTAAACATTTTAAGAAAAGAGATGGAAATTCCTGTGGTTTACCCTGAGTCCCAGCTCTTCTAATACAGAATATTCCTCTTGGTTATTTTGTTGGTTCCACAGGGTCAAAAACACCCCCACTGTGGAGGTAGCAGACCTGCAGTGCAGGAGTCTCCTGGTATTTCATCATTTTTTGGTGCTGGAGGTTCCTTTGCAGAGCTGTCTGCACTTAGGCATTTCATGGCACAATCGTGAGTCAAATCTTTAGGCATTTTCATCAACTGGAAGGCATTTTTCTCTTGTTCTAGTACTGACCATCTCATTTATACAAACTGCTGTGGACTCCAGATGTTGTAGGGCCTCCATTTGTCAAGGATATCCTTGGAACTGTTCTTTTGGAAAGAGTGGATCTCTTGCTAGTGTAGGGATCAGGCGCAGGCTTATTTTCATCTGCTGTAACTTACTGTTGGATGTATTTTCATAGTCCCACATTCTTTTTACACAGAAGTTAACTCACCTGGAGCAAATAGATGCATATTGATGGTTCTTCCCTAGACAGTAGATACCTTTACATTGACAGCTGCGACTAATAGTAATAATAATAATAAGTAGTGCATTCTTAGTAACCTTGTGAATGTTTGTAAGAGGTTGGGAGAAAGGTCACTATTTACTATCAGTAGAGAAACATTTCAAACATATTCTACAGGTTATAATGGCAAAGGATATTGAAAAACATCGTATTAAACTGGGTATGTTTAAATGTGGCTGTTGTCAGCAGTCTACATTTATTAATGCTGATGCCCTCTTTGTTTAAGAGATTACATACTGAGTGCTTCATAAACACTTCTAAAAGTGTTGTATACTTTGCTGTATGTTATCAGTGTTAAGCCTTTTCATAGGTTCATAGGTTCATACTAGGCTATCTGCCCGAGGGCATTTACAAGCCTAGCCCATCGTTTTGTGGCTTACGCCACCCCTTTAGTATGGGGAACTATACCCATTATTTTGCTGTGCCTCTGTCGAGCAGTGACACTGAGGTAATCCCTGGGGTATATAGGTTCATAGGTTAAAAGGGACATTTTCCTCACACACACTAACCCCCCTCAGCCAAAAACACACACTTGCCATTTGCAGGATTCAAACCCCTATCTGACTATGCTATGACACTCGAGACGGACACATTAGCAGAGTGTGCTATTCACATTTTTATATACAGAAAACCAGCAGATAGTTGCAGCAGAAAATATATGAGCATGTTCTAGTTATTACAAATGATAATATGAATAACTCTCTTAGCAGACATGCACAAGGTTGCAAAAATTTCAAGCAGTCTTTGTTTACTGTCATAGCTGTGGTCACTTCTGACCATAGAGGTGGCAATATTAATGATTGTATGACATTGAGTATTAAAAGAGTACCAAATTGGATGCATGCAGATGGCTGGGATTAAACAAAATAATATATGTATGACTTATTCATGCTTGCTGGAAGCTCAGGCACTAGAACCTTTATATTAATTTATCAGAAGCAGTCTCTGACAGTTTTAACTGATTCTTTACCGAGACAATCCAAGCCCTAGCCAGCCAACTGCCTCTTAGCTCCCACAGCCTAGATAGTTCCACCCCTAAAAATCTACCCTTATTTAGCTTTCAACCTGCTGCCACATCACTTATCCATACCTTAATCAGAAAACTAAAACCCACCACACTCTCGGCTGACCAACTTCCGGCTGAATACCTACAAAAATCAGCTGATGCCATTGCCTACCCAGTGTCATTACTTATCAATCGCACCATAGTAGAAGCAAAAATTCCTAATATCTGGAAGATATCCTATGTAATCCCTCTTCATAAAGCAGGTAGTTCTACTGAACTCTCCAATTACAGGCCTATAGCTATACTCTCTCCTCTAGCAAAGATAATGGAAAAATGTATTCAAAAACAGTTCATGTACCACCTAATAAATAACCACCTCATGGCAGATACCAAGCATGGCTTCAGACCTCACCATAGCACTACCTCAGCCCTCCTAGTCTTTTCCAATACCATAAACCTCAATCAGAATAATAACCATATTTCTTCTGCTCTATTTTTGGATCTGTCCAAAGCTTTTGATATGGTGGATCACCAACTATTAATCCATACCCTGCAATCATTTTGTCTAGATCCCAAAGCCCTTCAATGGTTTTATTCCTACCTAAATGGTAGACAGCAGACTGTACTTTGGCAGACCAAACTCTCTACCCTGCTACCTAACACCCTGGGAGTACCACAAGGTTCTATATTGGGCCCACTGTTATTCTCCATCTTCATCAATGATTTGAACACTGTCATAACTGAAGTCAGCTGTATCCAATATGCAGATGACTCTACACTGATTTGCTCAGCAACATCCGTTACAGAGTTACAGTTAGCTACCCAGACTACCTTTAACACAATAGAAAACTGGCTTACCAATCGTCGCCTGATACTGAATTCTAAAAAGACTAAAATGCTGTTATTCCCACCAACACAAAGGTCTAGCACCATTAACTTTACAATTAAAGCAAAGGATGGCACAATAATCTCACCTGACCACTCTACAAAACTACTAGGTGTCACTATCGACAACAACTTAAAATTCGACCTACATGTTAACCAATTGATCAAAACCATCAATAAAAAACTAGGTTCATTGTACAGAATAAAAAACTTCCTGACTCCCCCAGCCAAGGTTGCCATTGCTCAATCTCACCTTCTCTCTACTCTCTTGTATGCATCCTCTCTTCTCCGTAATACTAGTAAGACTGTCCTGAACAAAATCACTATCTGTTATAATCACATCGCCAGGTTTGCCACTGGGCTGCCTTTCAGGACACATCATCGCATCAGTCTAATTCAGCTTGGATGGCTTGAACTACCTAGTCTAATATTATATAACCAACTGGTTATGGCCCACAAAATTATATACAACCCTGAAAACACCCCTGCACTCAAAAATCTGGTCATCCTGTATAACAACCTTAGACCATTGCATTCTTCCAACAGACTCCTTATCCAGACATGTAAAACTAACAACCTAGCCGGCGACTCTCTCTTTACAAACTCTGAAGCAGATCATGGAACTCTGAACCACCTGAGATTACCTCTCTCTCTTCTCTAGGTCAGTTCAAAGCTAAGCTCAAACAATACCTGAGATCAAAATGGACATGCTATTGTATCAAGCCTGGCTAATCTTTTCTCCGGATTGTGTACAGCCGCTATGTAACCTGTCTTGTACTGCAGCTTTCAGATTTATCTACTCTGAACAACTGTTAACGAAACTATTAAAAATGGTAGTTCATTGATTTAATGTAAAAAAAAATATATAAAAAAAGTTCTATATGTAATTTCTGTATGGATTGTCTCTATGTTCTCTGTAAATATTCTATTATGCTATCCATGATATGTGATATGTAATGATATTTTTGTTACTGTTTGGAGCTTTTCTCCCTGGGCCTCCGCTGAAAATGGACATACATCCAGTCGGACTATCCCAGTTAACAAAGGTAAAATAAAATAAAATCAGTACATACATACTACCTCTCAACTGTCCAGATTCTCACAGAATGTCCAGATTTTTCCTCATATTTTTGGTCTTATTCTCACAGTTGGTGGTTTTCTGGCAAATCATTGAGGACTAAAATCACTAAATAATGATGGACACTTTAGTTTCTGACCTGATATCCTTCAGAAAATGCATGTTAACTCAACATCCATCTTTTATTCTAACAACTTTGCAAGTTTATAAGAGCAATGTTTAAAATCTGTTCCTAGTTTTGGGCTTTTATCCCTCCATTATTTTTGGCTTTGTTCAGACTTCTTTTGCTAAAAGGTTGAGAGGTATGCATGTATATCTTGTTTGTGATTTCACCACCTTCGATTGTTTTTCATCACATGTTTTAATAGATTTTCAATTCACCTATTTAAGTGATTTGTACAATGTTTACCTTATTGTCTGAAGAAGTCATTAAAGACTAAAGCACTTACAGTGAGGCTTGGTAATTACCAATCAGTGAGGAAAACAGTACGGTCTAACAGTGTTTTCCTTTTTTCTTGTGATTGATTCTACATCTTCTCTTTGCTGTAGAGAAGTATCCTAAGCCTCAGTTGGTTTTATTCTGCTTTAAATTCTGCATGCATACATCTGTGATGCTTGCTAGATCTAGCAAAAAAAACATCTGAGAAAGAAAAAGCGTCCTCTTTAAAGTTATGTAGGACATTTTCCAGACCTCCAGACCACATTAAGGATTGTAATACTTGCAGTAAGAGAACACGTGGAGAGTCAGAGAACATGTAAAAGAAATGGTCATGTCAGAGAATTCAAACCAGGAGCTAAAGTAATGGACTCACTGCTGAAAATAAACTCCTTTCAAAATGGCAATGACATTTTGAGTTATAGAAAAAGTAAGTGAAGTGACTTAAGGCATGACAACTAAAAAAAAAAAAGAAAATTGGAATCAGTTATACCATACAGCTATGCCTGACATATAAGGCATCCTTAGACCCTGCTCTGATGGATCTCTTGCACATCTGCAAAACAAACAGCACCAGAAACACTTGATCCAAAGACCTGAACTTTGCCTGTGACATGCTGAAGAGACTGATATGTGTCTCAAATGATCCTCACACTATGGAATAAGCGCCCCATCCATGTGAAGCAAAGTTCAACCCTGAACCTATTCAAATGAAACCTTGATCATTGGCTGGGAAATCTCAAATTCACCCCTATTCTGCCCCCCATGTCTCTGATGGACAAAGGTCAACAGTAAGTAAATTAAACCCCAACTAACATACTCCCAGTATAGCCCTTAACTACCTCCTTAGTAACATACTCCACCATTTAGGAGTCCAAGGTACTCAGGGGACAAAACTGGTTTGGGTTGCATGGATAGGCTTATAAAGACCCTGGGGGTCATTAGCCTAGGATAAACCTATGAATCGATGAACTTATACATAGAAAACTAAAACCCACACACACACACACACACACACACACACACACACACACACACACACACACACACACACACGCACACATACATACACATACATACATGTTCTTAAGCTGCAGTAAATAACTGAAAAAGCTTGTGATCCTATTATTTTACGACAAGGCATTTCATTATAAAATTCAGTTTGCTGACGTTGCCTGCAAAAGACTATTTATTTATTTATTTATTTGCAGTTTGATTACCAGGGAAGTCCACTGGACCGAACTGACCCATTTTCACTGGAGGCCCGGGGGAGAAAAGCTCCACGATACATTATACAATTTAGATACAACTAACAGTTAATAGTAAAGATAATATAAACAGATATGAAATAAACTTGTATAAGCAGTGTGTTTTATTTTCACTTGGGCCATCTCTTAAGCAGTTGCCAGAATATTTTTTCTCTTGATAATTACAAAATATTTCTTTTTAATGTTATTACAGTTTCTGGTTTTCTTACTTATACTGACTTCTTGCTCAGGAAGCATGCAGCAGGAGATTTTTGTCATAACTGGAAATATTAGCCAGACAGTATCACCTTTTGTCATGCAAGTAGTCAGTGCGCTTTACAAACAGACACAGATACGTACATGTTTTTCAATGGGAGCTCATCACAGAAGCTTTCTAGTACCTGGAAAGGGATAAAAAATGGGAAAGAATGGAAAAATGCCTTCTGGGTTCCTAGTTTTTGCCGAGGTTATAGACTATGTAAAATTTGCACACATTAATGTCTTTATTCTTTAAAATGTTTATTCCATGAACAGCTTAAAAATATGCATGAATTATCCATATATATGTATGTAGGAAGGGAACTGTAACACAGGGGCAGAGTTGTATAAAACAAATAAACACAAATGCAACTTACTGATAAAATATACCACTGCACAAAAATGCATGTTTTGTGTTTGTCAGTAAAATTTCTTTTTAAATAACTGGAAGTTTAGGTCCTTTCAGAAGATGCTGTCTGTAGTGTACCAAATGTAAACCTTCCAGTTTTAACTGCATGTAAGCTCTGCTTCCTTTCACAGGAGTCATCACCACCACTCAAAGCTTTGATCGGGAGAAGCAACGTGAATACACTGTGTCAGTAACAGCTACAGACCAGGCCCAAGAACCCCTGATCGGTGTATGCCAAATTACTGTCTACATTGCTGATGTAAACGACAATGATCCTAAATTCGAGAATAGTCGCTATCAATGTAAGTATCCTTAGAAGGTTAGGTATTTCTTCTAAATATTGCTTTGCAACAAGTGTGCACTTGAGCATCTTTAGGTTACAATATAGCAATACATTTGGTGTTCATTTGTTTTAAAAACAGTGTTTTAAGTCTGTATCATTCTTTTTGTAGAGCTTCTATTAGAAAAATAAATCATGCATCCCAAGTCATTCATCATAACTATTCTGCCTAAATGGCAGCAGTTTTCAGAACATAAAAGTTTTTGTTGTTTCTTTTTGTTACAGTCCCAGGTATTTGACAGGTTGGTGTTGATCTCCACATATAAGCCTTTACCCCCACGTCCATGCAGTATTTGGTGGGTACACTGTTTCATGAGTTGTGGCTACTGGGACATCTCTACCTCAGACCAAACAGCATTGATGCCTTCAAGTCCACCCAGAGGCTGTAGCTCAGCCTCCAGCCATAATCCTGACTACCCAGATCTACCAAGGTGACTGTCCATCCACCACTCACTTCCCTTCCACAAAGCACCAATCTTCCCTGCCAGCACAACTGAGTGTCTGGACCACTAATTGGACTTAACTCACCTGGGTTATAGTCAGGGTTTGTTTCTCTACTCCACCTCCAATGCAAATTACCTTGTTATTAAGTGATTATTTGTAAAAAGTCAGTGCACCTCCAAATCCCAAGAACACAGCAACCTATGTGAATTGTTCTCAGAAACCCTGTAAACCATTTCAATGGCTGCATAGGACTGTTGTACCTACCAGAAGTAAGCCCATAACTAGACCTAGAAAGATACCGTCCTGATGCCATGCCATATTTATTTATTTATTTATTTATTTATTTATTAATTACATTTAATTACTGGGTTGTGCCCGACTGGGCAAGTTTTTCAGCAGAGACCTGGGGAGAAAAACTCCAGTAACTAAGATACGTAGAAGTAAATTCTAAATATTCAAAATTAAAAATAAGAACACACAATAATAGAAATAACATATTACAAATAATACATAAGACATTGATAGAGAGGAAATAAAGTATCAACAATTAGAACAATAGTCCCTAGGTTCTTGAAACATGAATCTAGAGCAGAGGGTGGGAGTGTGGCCTAATGGTTAAGGTGTTTGCCTTACAAGCTCAAGGTGCAGGGTTTGAGTCTCACAAGGGATAATTGGCTATGCTTAAAATGGCTTGCAAGGGCAGGTAGCCAAGTACTAACCTATGAACCTATAAACATATTGCACAATAGTCTGTGGCATGAATTACAGAGTAAAAAAATTGCATTGAGTAAAATGTTGTAGTGACACTAGAAAATAACTCAGCAGTAAAACATGACAGAACATGAGGAGAGAAGGTAGCAGGAGAGATGAGTTTATCCCAGTGAGCAGCATGGGCAGAGTCAATTGTCTATAAGGTATTCCTTCAGCTTTATATTGAAGGGAGAATAGCTGGCAGTGATTTGTATGTTTAGAGGGAGGCCATTCCAGGACTTGTCTAGAGTATAGGTCACCATGGAATTTGTGAGATTGTGTAATTTTGAGCAGTGTGACTTATCTGAAGACCTATTAAAAAATATAAAACAAAAGGGAAAAAATATGGCTAAAACCAGGAAGGGTAATTCCCATGAAGATGAAGTAGGTCAAACAAAGCCAACTTTGAGGTTAATATAGCCTTCCAGATGAAAGATAACTGTAAGACATTCTTCAGCTCTATCAGAAATCGCAAGGGTTGCACATAGTGATGTGGTGAACTGGTGGTTAATGGTGCCACATTCACTGAGCCTGGTGATATAGCAAACCTGTTAATGGATAAATTTAATTCCAACTTTACCCTCCATCACCCCAACCATCCCACAAGAAATACCCTCAGACATAACCATCCAGCTATAACTAGGGAACACGTACTGGCTGCACTCACTAAAGCTAAGAACACAACCTCAGTGGGGCCCCGGTAGCATCCTGGGATGCCTCCTGAACAGCCTAAAATATGACTTATCAGGACACCTGGAATCACTTTTTAAAAAAATTCTTAACACAGGCTTTGTACCACGTGAATAGAGGACTGTGATGGTCATTCCCCTTCATAAAGGAGGACCTGCAACAGATCCGAAAAACTGCAGACCTATTAGTCTGGAACAAGGCATATGCCCCTTTATAACACACTAGATAGCTAGCTGGCCCATGGATAGGACACAAGAGGTTAGGAATGGTGAAGCCACCATCACAAAGAGGCTGATCACCAGTGGTGCTGTCCTGGGCCCACTGATCTTTGCCATTTACTTCCTGGTGTCAAAGCCAGTGTCAAAGGCCTCTGGCTAACCAAATTTGCAGATGGTTGCTGACTGAGAGCAGTCATTGACTCCCCCAGTAATAGAACACTCTTCAGGAAGGTCTAACACAGACCAACACTTGGTGCCAAAGCCATGTCTTAAAACTAAATACCAAGAAATGCATTATAGTAAGTTTTGGGAAGTTGGCCACCCCAGGAGACTATTTCATCATATAAAACACCCCTAAAAGTCAATGCAGTAGTCAGGGATCTGGGAACTCACGTAGACAGTAACATAGCCTTCACCCAACATGTGTCTAAAATAGTGAAAACAACCTTCTATGTTGCTCAATTTATAAATAAAGGCATGACATCTTGGTCCAGAGAGGTGATCATACCACTGTACTTGTCCCTCATCAAGACCCATCATAGAGTATTTATTTATTTATTTTTATTGTTCTAACCCCCTTCAGTACATACCTGACCAGACACATACAGCAACTGAAATGCCCCTAATGGTTCCTTACAAAAATAATACAGAGAGTGAACACAATGTCCTATGCTGATCACCTCAAAGTCCTGTCTCTTTACTGGGTATCATATAGACGTCTAAAAGGTGATATTTACCTGTCATGCAAGGCATACCTGAATGCTATTGGATGAACCTTTTGCACATCCACAAAACACATCCCTATTTAAGTGCGACATGGACCAATGGAGGGGTAATCAGAAATTCACCCCTGACATAGTGCCTATGTCTCTGATGTATAAAGGCAGTCAGTAAATCACCCCCTCCCTATATAAATCAATTTTGTGGGCCACATTTGGGTTGCACGGTTAGGCTTATAAGGACCGTAGTGGTTGATATCCTAGTATACACCTATGAACCTATGAACTGCAGAGATTGCTTACATACACTTCAGAAGATACACACCTTTCTAGAAAGCAGACTGGTTACCTGAGGATCCCTTCTACTAGATCTTGTTTGTAGTTTCTACGTCAGGGTGCTTTATGCTATGACTGTTTACCAATGCTTCTGCTACTTAATTTCTTAATGTTTATGTACTATGTATATAAAATATTTATTTATTATGTATATAATGAGTTGACTTTACTGTTGGGAATTTCAATATTTGTTCATTTTATATACCTATCCACTTCTGTTCATTGTCTATTCTCTTTTGTTTATGCATTTTGTATGTGCTTGGATTGATGTAAACTTTTTATCTGTTTTTGGCTGTGGATTGTTTCTTGTGCTGAGCCTGAAAATGATCCATTGATATCAGTACTCTACCCTAATTAACAAACAAACAAATAAATACAAATAAACATAAGCTAAGGTGAAGTGATTCTTCAAAATTGCCTTGACAGTCCTTTAGTTAACTTGCCCAGACACAAGTCGCTGTGCACACAGAAGGGCTAACAATTCACATTCTTATTTTGGTAATGTATATTAAGGGAACTGTTGTACAGATCCCACACACTGAATTATAAAACTTTTATTCCTATCAGGACCATCAGAGTGCTTTTGGGCCTTTAATTCCTGCATGAGATTTACTGATTACAGAATGTCATCGGTGGTGTTTTTAAAACGAATGTCACCAGGGTGTTGTCTGTGCTGAAGAGACATTATTGGACCACACCATGAATGCACAAATCCTAATGTATCACATAACCCAGATACAGAACACACATCCCTGAGAATGCAGCTTGAACATTCTGTGCAGCTTTCTTAGTACCTTGAGATGTCTCAGTCATATCACTTACATTAAGTACTTTGTATATTGTTAACTATAGTACCTGAAATGCAGCTAAATGACTTTGTGACTTGACCATCAGTGTGCTTTAAACTTCTGTTTGAATCATACAGTATAATACAAATATAGTATAAACAATACAATACAAATTACATTAGAAACACTATACAAAAAATAAGTTGAAAGAACAAACTGCTACAAGATGTTGTAATATATTACTGCACATCTAAACAGTTCTGTACAGTTAAAACATTACAGACGATAATAGTTACTCTCATGATGCAGAAATAGCAGCCAGAAAGTTAGTGATGCAGACATATAGCGAGAGAGAGTTAAGAATAGAAGCAATAAAGCCTGAGCAGCAGCTTAAGGATATGGTACAGAAACAGAGAAGGAGTTAGAAGAGCTTTAGGATCTTGCAGTCTGAGAGGGATTGAAATGTGAGAGAAAGAGGAAGACCTGAGCATTCGGCAGGCTTTATGCAGGAGCAGAGCCATGTATTTTTGAGATGATTTTTTAAAGAGGCTTTGAAATTGGTTAGGCCAGGAATGAACCTGTTAGCTAGAGGTAGTTAATTCCAATGTATATAGAGAAAGTATGAATACAGAGAGTGACCAGGTTTTCTTGTGGGTTTTGAGGTAGCTAAGAGATTTTTGTCCTCTGATCATAGGCATCGATTTGGTGTGTAACGTGTGACTAGATTGGCTAGTGCAGGGCAGGCAGTAGGCTTGAAAATAAGGTTGTGCAAGGTGGACAGCTGAATAAAGGCAAGTTGGTTGGGGAGTTCAACCCAGTTTAATTCTAGGAGTGGTTTACAGTGGTGTGTGTGATGTTTGTGGCAAACTTTGCAAACTTTGTTGTAGCACTGTTCCAACTTGCTTAGGGTAGAATTTTGTAAGTTAGTTAAGGCAGGGGCACCATACAGAAGAGAGGGAAGTAAAAATGTTTTTGCAAGGGTAGTTTTGGTTGCTGCAGTAAAAATAAATGTTGTTTCTATATGAGTCCCAGTTTTTGATGAGTTTTCTTTATATTTTGCTGTATATGGGGGTCAAATGAAAGTTTATTGTCAATGATAACACCTAGAAGTTTGGTTTCCTGCACTATTTCTATGGCAGTGTTGTCAAATGCAAGGATGTTGAAATGATCAGTGACAGGGGAGGTGTTTTTGGGATGAAAGAGTGCTAGTTTTGTCTTCTTTGAATTAAGAATGAGTTGGGTATTTCTTAGCCAGGATTCAACTGCTGTAAAGGACTGTTGAGTTTTTGAGAGTAGTTTTGGTAATGATTGAGCAGTGCAGATTATGGTGGAATCATCAGCGTACTGAATGAGGGTCCCAGGGTGAGAGACAGTGTGAAGGTTGTTTGTGAAAATGTTGAAAGAGTAGGGGTCCTAGGATGGAGCCTCGGGGGACTCCAGTAGGGTTGTGGAGAAAGTGTGAGAGTTTGTTGGACCATTTCACTGCTTGTTTACAATCCTTGAGGTAGCTCTGAAACCATTTTACTGTGTTATGTGAGAAGCCTAAGTTAGACAGTGTGTTTAATAGTAAGGGGTGAGACACTGTGTCAAAGGCCTTGGAGAGATCAAGGAATACTGAGGCTGTTTAGCATCCTGCATCTCTGGCCTTGTTCACTGTGTCTGTAAAAGATAATAGGGCTGTAGCTGTGCAGTGGCTAGGTCGGAAGGCATGCTGGGTTTTGGTTAAAAGATTGTTTTGCAATAGATATTGCATTACCTGCTGATGGATACCTTTCTCGAGAATTTTGGCTATGGGTGACAAGATGGACATAGGATGGAAATTGGATGGATCAAAAGAGTTGCCTCCTTTGTGGATGGGGGTGATGTGAGATTGTTTCCATATGTTAGGTACTTCTGATTGGATAAAGACCTATTTATAAGGATACTGAATGGGTAGGCGACTGAGTTAGCAGCCAGTTTGAGATAGTATGGGGGGGGGGTTGTCAGCTGAAATACAGCAGGGTTTTGTTTTTGTAGCAGTTTCTTAATGGTGTCAGTGGGTATGGGCTGAAATTAGAATGTGTTTGTATGACATTTTGTTGAGTATGGGGGTTAGTAATGACAGGGTTAGAAGTAATTGGCCTGGGATTGGTGTCTGAGTAGTTTGAAGGGTGGGGGGGTCCAGCATTAGGGGTGTTATTTAGTAGGTCTGAAATTGAGTTTATGAAGTGCTTGTTAAAGCTTTTGGCTATTTATGATGTAGGGGTATCAGGTGATAGGGTGTGCTCTCCATTTCTTCCAGGGTTAAGTACAGAAGATATGGAGTGCCAAAGTTTATTGGGGTTGGTTTTATGCTAGAATTGAAGCAGGGAATAATATGACTTCTTATCTCTGTTGATTAGTGTTGTCACTTTGTTACGTAGTGTTTTGTTACATAGTGTTTTGTTACATAGTGTTTTGTTACGTAGTGTTTTGTTATGTAGTGTTTTGTTACGGAGTGTTTTGTTACATAGTGTTTTGTTACATAGTGTTTTGTTACAGAGTGTTTTGTTACGGAGTGTTTTGAAATTAACATGATTTTGTGCATTTTTGTTTAGTTTCCAGGTTGACCAGGCTAGGTCCCTTTGCTTCATCAGGTGTTTCATCAGGTGTTTACATTCCTTAGAGAGCCATGGTGCTGAGTTCTTTTTGATTCTTATCATACAAATGGGAGCTAGTGTATTAAGTATGTGAAGGAAGGTGTTATTAAAGTATAGTACAGCGTGTTATTAAAGTATAGTACAGCATCATTAAGGGGGAGTTGTTTAAGGGGTGTCCAGTCTATTTCCTGTAGGAGATCGATGAATTTATGCTGACAAAAATTAGTTGAGTTCCTAACCAATTTTAGTGTGTACTGTTAGGTGTTGGGAGTTTGTTCAAAGGGAATAAGCTGGTAGATGATCACTCAGGGAGCTAGGCAGTGTACCAGAAGAGGGGAAATTGGTAGGGTGGGATACTAGAATCCAGTCTAATGTAGATTGGCAGGCAAGATCTTTGCTGTATCTTGTTGGAGCATTGATAAGCTGAGAAAAAA